>NW_008752163.1:259512-274587 GCF_000715545.1 Opisthorchis viverrini | reverse complement strand
AGGCGAATTCAGGGCTGGATTCAAGAATGCGTCTTACGAACTGTTTAAAAATGGCAATTAAACGGGATTTTTTGTGGAAGGATCGGCGAACGTAAGCGCAGAGCTTGCAAGCTTTAGCCACTTTGTGCCTTGCATGTTGGTTGGAGCTAAATGTATAGTAATCCCTGAGGCCTAGGTCTCTCACTTCTGGAAGAGTAGGAATGGAAAGTCCGTTAACAATAAGCGTCCCAGGAGGAATTTGGAGAGATATTTTTTAGATATTTATCCATTTATTTCGAATTATTTAAAGTAAAAACAGAAAGCATACGTTATACGGTTTAAATAGTGCAATGCTATAGTCAAATTATATTGTTGATCCTTTATTTACTTCATTGCATGTCGCTGTCCCCTGAACAAGAAACTAGGACCATTTAACTTGAAATTAGTTGCGTAATAATAGAAGCAATTTCGCCAATGTTTCAAAGTATTTACGGCTTCATTAAATATACATGCTTTAGATTTGGCCCTACAAAGCAAAAAAGCGTTCACTGCGTGCAGCGCGCAATGCTTTCCACAGTAGTAGTTATATTGCACTTATACTACTGAAAGGAAGAAGGCCTTCACTGCTCAGTTATTTATTAGAGAATATCAACTGAACAGTTACAGACTATTGGACAGGTAAGCAAAACTCTCACATGAGCCTTGTTTACAAACGCTGCATATCCGTCCACTCCTTGAAGGCGTCTTCCTGAACTTTCCTGGATACCCATTGACTGTTGCTCAAATCCAAGCAAATGCTACAAAGCGACTCCCCAATTTGCGCAACATCGTTCACTTTTCAAGAGACGCAAAGCAGATTTACGGGAAAACATACTACTCGAATGTCTCCCTCGTCAGATGTAGCACCGTTGCACTGGCACCATAAATGGTTATCCGGATCTGCTTTAGTATGTCTTTCACACACATTCTTGTAAAGTAAAACTCCATGTGGCTAAAATACACAAATCTATTTGTAGAAAGCTATTTCTCACATTTCTAAAGGCAATTAGGCTTACTTTAACCAGAAATAATGGAACTGCCAAACGTTTTTCTGATTTGATATTATAAATGGTTTGATGCAAAGGTTCTAGTTACCCCATACATTATAAAACTGATTATTCGGTCATTTCGTTTGAAAATTGAGCTGTTTTTTGAAAAATTGAGCTGTTAAATCAAGCATTATTCTGAAGCCAAAAAACATTCATTGCACAGGGAAAAGCGATGTCTCCGTGCTTATTATCAGCTGTCGTTCGCGTGGTGCATTCATTTGTTAACCTTTTCCACGCGCGATCCAATTTTATCTCAAGTGAATATTTTACTGGTTATATTCCTTAAAAGAATGTGATACGCGAAGTCAGTTTATGTTCACTGAAGTGTTGTCCCCCAGATATCTCAGTTTTTTCTCTTCAATAAATGCCATTGGTTTGACAACTGAAAACTTTATAACCACCCACGCAATAAATTTCTGTAGAGGCAGTGTTACTTCAGCACAATTATCTTCGTTTTTGGTTAGGCGTAGATTGTATTTAGGCCATGCTGCACTAAGTAATTCTCTCACATAATCTAATTCATCTGTCCATAAGGTGCAACGCGTACAAAATCGGCTATCAAAAGAGGTTTTTCAGCCTACTTTATTTGCTCAAAACTATAGGCTTCAAAGCATACAATTGCGGAATTTGAGATAGGTCAAAATCCGACGTACATTGTTCCAGTAAGCTTATTTCCTCTGAAATTAAACTAAAAATTGAAAAAAGCCTCCAAAGCATTTTGGTTGCCCAACCGTCCTTTAGTTTTTCACGCCGGCCAGACGTTTTTGTGAACCTACGCGATGAACGTTACATACAGGTTATTCAAGCCTTTAGTAATAACTTGAATTACGTACCCTTGCAATATATCGCACTGATCCCTTCAAACGAAACCCAATGTGACATGAACTGCACTTTTGTTCTTCAGACTAGCACCTGTAATCAAGAAAGCCTTCAGCTTCAACCTAAGGACTGACTTTGAGTTCAAAATTTTAAGCCACATATGCAATAAACATTTGCCCTGATTGCGATGTTTTGAGCAAGCACTTGCTGCATTACGTAAGTTACGGAAGCAAAAGTGACTTAAATTGCAATGCTCTATCTCAGTTTTTGGCATGAGCCCAGCCTAAAAGTCCCGGAATTAGGCAACTCTTCACTCACATTTAATACCTGTGGCTCACAGAGTTGTGTGCGACAACTTTCCATTGTTTATGTTCGTATGCGTGAAATATCTTTAGAGTTTACAAAGTATCCAACAGGATTTAGTCTAAGTCATATTGTAGGGATATTGAATTACTCATTGCTACTATTGTTACGTTTTGTCACAGTGCGCTAACTTTTTTTCGCGTACGGTTCCTAATCAAGTATTTTATAAAGAGATTGTTGAAATAATCGACAAATCATGAACGGTCTGTTCAGTTTGCAGTGTCCTTTAGAAAGGGCTTTAGGCAGTCAGTGGTTTATATTATACTAGAAAGAAATCCGGTTGAAGAAAATGGAGACTAGTTGCATCAGATGTAGAATGCTTCAACTGTAGCTGAGGCGTATGCCATCATTGTGATATATGATAAGAGTAAGACCACGAACGCATGTTGCATAAAAGATACGAGGCACACCTGGATGTGATGTATATAGCGATAAGGCACGGAGCACCAAAGTGAACTATCTGTTCTGTCACTCGACTTTTTAGACATCATTATTCAACTGATAAAATGAAGGAAATATTGAGAATTATTTGATGCCATTGAGAAATTTGCATTGAAATGATATTCGCTTTGTTGAATTGAGAGGCATACCTCACTATTTTTCCCGAGGAAGGAATACGGTATGCTCCCATTAATAAGCTCAAATTTCGTTGATTAACCCTATGAAACAATATGCGAAGACCGATTAGGAATATACTCACATACAGTCCTCTTGTTGCGACCTCAAACAATAATTATTATTACGATTTGTAAGATGAGAACGTTATTTGTTGCAATTATGTTTTATTGAGCTATGTGGATTAAGATGAAAAATCATATCTTATTATGACAACATTTGATCATGTTACTGCTATCGAAAAAAAATTGCGGAGCCGTAAAACAAACAAACATTAAACTCATCACATATCGATGGACGAACCAATAGAAGGGAAATCAAATTATTCACAGTGACGCCGAATAGATTGTGAATATAGTCATAGATGGAAATTTTAATCAGAAGATTATTGCTGTTACCTGGAACTGGCCTCTAAAATACTTGGTGTTCCTTTAGATCATATGGCGCAAAGCTAGATATGCATTTGTTTCCCACAAAGCCCTCTGAATCACTGTGCACTACAATCCATATATCGGAGGAAGTATGGCTTCACGAGGAGCTAGAGGGAGCGTCTCAGAGGAGGGCCGATAAATAAATTATTATTTGTTCTACAAGGGTGCAGGCATGAAGAACAGGGAATATTTGCGAGAGATACTTGCATTTTGATGCAAATTGTTCTTGAACACATATTCCCGTGGGGAGTGAGTGACGCTGTGTTGCACAGAACCAAACTTGTGAGGCTTAGCTTGATGACATATCACGAACTTTGTGAGTCTGTTCGAATCGTTAATTCTAGTAACCCCCTTCGGTATACCATAAGGACTGTACAACATTCAGTTCAACAAATTATTTTCCCATAAGCTTGTTATTGGTTAACACAAATGCGCTCACACGGACAACAAAACGCAAAGCCTAACTGTGCATCTTAGTAAGGCAGCCCATCATGATTAAACATATTAGGTTCTAATAGAAAAAGTACACCATCAGCATCATATGCCGGTGCGGTAATTGTGTGCTGGGATGGCTTATCAACTCAGTTTCAAAAGCCTCATTAAAGATATTTTTGGATAGCTTGCAAGGGAAAAATAATACAGATTTGGCTTGTGCACATTTATTCTGACGACAGATAGTGGTTCGAAACGAAAGGATTGCCACCTACATTGTACGTAACTGACAGGTTGCCTACAAACTTTTGTTTCTCGTTTCTGGTGTTTCCTCACTCACGGATCTTGTAAACGTTGGTCGTCTTTAGGGCTGTTTTGAGGAACAGGTGATCCTCAACAGTGGTTAGACTCGTTCGTGTTATTTGTGAGTCCACATTGACTTCCGGGGTCGTTATCATCTACACTGTCAGCGTCTAGCATGGCTTTCAGGCTAGAATCTAGGATAATTGAATTTTGTATTGAAAAACGTGCAAAAGCATTTAGTATAAAGCGATAGTCGGATCTCGCTGTTGATCGAGTTCTGTTGTACAAGCTTTGTAGCATTCAGCTATTAGCCGGAGTCCGCAGCCGTAGGCAGCCGAGATTTTAATGCGCTGAAAGTGTTGTACAGAACTCGTCGGTGATTTCGCACAGACAAACGCCACTATGGAAGAAAAATCTCTTAAAATTTGAATGTTTGTTTTCTGTTCGCTTACCATCTAAGCAGCAAATTGATTACGGCATATGTCGTCGTTTGTGCAGCACCTAATTTCCCAAATATGATAGCAGTAAAAACATTTCATTTTAGACTCAGGCCACCTAATTTGAATAGTTTGGCTTACAGTGGCACACCACTTTTTACGAATGTGGTCTCCAGTTACTAACCCCTAACACTGGGGTGGAAGTCACTGCGCAAACGCCATAAAATCGCGACAAACCGCTGTGTAATATGCACATTCTCAAAGTACCAGACATTGTTTGTCCGATGCTAGGTGCTTACGACGATTTCTGTGGATGGAAAGCAGGAAGAAAGCTCGTTAACCGAAGCCTGATAAATAAGGTTGTACATCCCAACACTTACACACAAATAAATGAATACTTACACAAACGGGAGGATACTGTATACTACAGCTGAGCTAGTAAAACCTTAACTTAGATAGCCCGCCGTCAAATCCTAAATAGAAAATCAGACGTAATTTATTGGGAAGCTGTGTGTACGGCTCAGCAAAAAAAACTGAGAATAATGTCCTTTGAGATGTTTGAAATTTACGCCAGTAAACTATATTTTCACATAATTTACATTGACAAGTTTTATCAAAACTCGCCAGATGTTTACATGGGCTCAGAACACTTACATTTATCCTTGATTTGTCAACTGTTTCCTGACAACACTTACTGTCGGAATAAAGAATTTGTATTTAAATGCAAAGCAGTTTGCATGACAAATTGTTTCAGCGAATCATTCTGAATTTAACCGCCACTTTACCCTCATTGCTCATCCCTTTTTATGCCCCAGTTATTAATCCTTTGTAAACTTCACTTAGGTGTGTTCACGGTTTAAAAAAACGCATGAGTGTATTAGCGAAGAGCTACCGTCATTCAGACGGAAATTAAAATTTCCTTGACCAAAAATTGTATACACATTTATATATATTTGCGAAATTACATTGTTTGTGTTTTCCTTCTGGAAATACAATAAACAAGTGTTGAAAACATTAGTAGCGGGTACGATTTGTGATCATATATATGCGTCACTTCTATCTTTCGCCAACGGCGTTATTATGATACTTCTCAACAGACGTAAACATTACTTGACTCAAACTGAAGATGTACAGAACACTTCGTTTATTTGATGAACGTGGATACATTGACACAAATACAATACACAATGAATCTTCCATACTCTAGCGAAATTCCAAAACATCCCGGAAAAAACACCCATTACTCAAAATCGATGACAGAAAACTGGAGAAACAGTGTTCGAAATCCATTCTGAAAACACCACGCAATCACGACGCAGTTACTTTCCGTTTTCTGTAATAAAAACAATGTAAGGAAACAATGTTTATTTAAGAATTTATGAACACGAGACAAGTACTGCAAGTACTCACGAATTTGACTGCGCCACTTACCGGAAACGAATACATCGTATGCTGTGAATATTTTAAACGTTTACATATTTATTTTGAATTATTTAGAGTAAACACAGCAAACATACATTATCCTTTTTAAATATGGCAATTTTATAGTCAAACTATATTGCTGATCTTTGATTCACCTGACTGCAGGTCACCGTCCCCTGAACAAGAAACACGGACCATTGAACATGAGGTTAATTTTGTAATAAAAAAAGCATTTTCGTTAATGTGTTAATGTATTCATGGCTTTATCAAAGAAAATTGGTAAAATTTGGTCTTTCAGAGCAAAAACGTTGCTGATTGCGTAGACTGCACACGTACATTGTTGTAAATGTGGATACTACTGATGAGGCATGTGAGTAGTATGGTTCTCTCGTAAACTAGCTTCGCGTCTCTTGAAAAGCAAGATCTCTTACAGAATTCGTACATTCGCTTTGTAGCATTTGCTTGCATTTAAGTAACAGTTCAATGTATACCAGAATTTCAAGACGTGTTCAAAGAGAAGCTGGATATTCAATTTTCGTAAACCAGATCCATATGAGAGTTTTGCTCCCCTGTCCAATACCCCGTAACTGTTAAGTTGATGTTTCTATAATAAATAACTCTGCAGCTAAGGCTTTCTTCGCTCCACAGGTAATCTAACTAGTTATCTGGATCTGATTCAATATGTTCCTGATAATGGTACTGTAAAGTATATCTCTGTGTGACTGAAAAAAATTCCTTATGTAGAAGATTATTTTTTACCTTCCTGAAGGCAACCATGCATATTTAAACCAAAAATAATGAAAAGACTGGTTAGTTTTGTGAGTTTATGTTCTAAATGAATTTATGCCTACCCCCTATTTCCCCCGTACAATCTTAAATGGGTTTTGATCCGTCAGTTTGTTTGAACAGTTAACCGTTTTTTTTGGAATCATGCATTAAAGTAGTCACAAAAACATTCATTGCACGGTAAAGCTATGTCTGCGTGCTTATTATCAGCTGTCATTTGCAAGGCGCATTCACTTGCTAACCTTTTTCTTACGTGAAATCCAGTTTTATCTTAAGTGAACACTTTATTTTTTATATTCTTTATCAGGATGTGATATCCAGTCAGTTTATGCTCACTGTTGCTTTCTCCCAGACATCACAATTTTTCCTTCTCCTTGAACCCCATTGGTTTTATAACTGAAAACGTTTTGACCGCCCCCAACAGGATCTGCTCGGAGAGTCAGTGTTCCCTCAACACAATTCGTTTCGTTTGTCGTTAGGCATAGATCATGTGTTTAGGCCACCCTGCACGAAGAATTGCCCTCACATATAATCTAATTCATCTGTTCGCATAAGGGGCAACTCGTATATCAGGTGAGCCCACCTGCACGAAGAATTGCCCTCACATATAATCTAATTCATCTGTTCGCATAAGGGGCAACTCGTATAACATTTACTATCAAAAGATGAATTTTTGTTTAACCTACTTCATCATCTCAGAAGTATAGGCCTCATAGCATACAATTATGGAATCGGGGGAAGGACAAAATATCCGACATACATTTTTCCAGTAAGCTTAATTCCTCTGAAAGTTGGATCGAAAATGAGAAAAATGCCTCAATAGCATTTTGGTTGCCAAAGTATCCTTCAGGTTTTCACGCCGGTTTCACATATTTGGGAATCTACGCGATAAACTTTACATAAATGTTATTCAAGCCTTTAGGGATAACTTGAACCACGTACCCTTGCGATATTTCACACTGACCCCTTTAAACCAAACACAGTGTGACATACAGTAAACATATATTCTTCAACTTCGTAGCTGTAGTCAAGGAAGCTTTGAGTCCTTACAAAAAAACTGAGCCTGAGTTTAAATTTTCACGCCAGATATGCGATAAGCATTTGTCCTGATTAAGATTTGTTGAGCATTTACTTGCCGCTTTACGTAAGTTGCGGAAACGAAAAGATATTTTAAAGTACAATAATCTAACTCGGTTTTCGGCATGAGCAGTCCAGCCCAATGGTCCTGGAATTCGGCAACACTTTCATCAACTTTAATGACTGTGGTTTAGCGAGTGGTGTGCAACAATTTCCTGTCTCATTGAGCTAATCTTCTTCATGTACTTATTTGAGTGTTTGATAAAGAGATAGTTGAAATAATTGACAAAACATAAAATGACGCAAACAGGTGGTGCAGGTTGAAGTGTTACTTAGATAAAGCTCTAGGCATTAGGCGATTCATAATATACAAGACTAAACAGTCCGGTTGAGAAAATCGGAAACTAGTCGCATCAAATATAGAATGCTTTAGCTATACCAGAGGTGTACACTATGATTATAATATATGGTGAGAGGAAGTCAACGAACGCATGTTGCATAATATATACAAGACTATACCAGAAATACAAACATAGTTTCACTGAATGTGATCTCCATAACGCCGAAGCTAGAGCACCTGACACCCAAACTAACTATTCGTTCTGTCATTCGGCTTTTGAAACACCATAATTTAACTGATAAAATGAAGCAAGTATTGGGGATTATTGATGCCATTGAGATAGTGAAATGTTCTTTGCTTTGATGAATTGGGAGGCATATCTCATCATTTTCCAGTGGAAAGAATATGGTCTGCCCACATCGATAAACTTAGATTTCGTGGATTGTCCATAGGAAACAATGTGCAAACACTGATTAGGAATATACTCACATACAGTCCTCTTGTTGAGTCCTTAAAACATAATTATCACCACATTTTGCAAAAAGATGAGAACGCCATTTGTTGCGATTGAATTTAATTGGGCTGCGCGGATTAAGGTCAAACATAAGATTTTATTATGACAATATTTGATCCTGCTACTTACTATCGAACAAAATTTGCGGAACTGTAAAACGAACAAAAAGTAAACTTATCACACATCGATGGATGAACCAATAAAAGGCAAATAAATGCAACCAAATTATCCATAATTATGCCGAGTGGCTTGTGATAGATAGAGATAGAGAGATAGAGATAGAACTTCCAGTCTGAAGATTATTTCTGATAGCACAGCGCCTTCCAATTACCATAAATCGAGCGGATCAAACTATCCCTCACACGCATCTCAGCAATCCTTGTCCTCACTAGCATTTGAGATACAATTAGTAAATGTAGTGAAAATTCTGTCCAACGTCATTAAACATCAAGACAAAATGTCCAGCGTCGCCCTCAGTAATAATCGTATACGGTTATAAGGAACAAAAGGTAAACGTTCACACGTAGGCAGTACGTTTTGGGATATACTCGACTTTGCCGTTCGTCTGTACTGGAAATTAGCCAACGCTCAAGAGCTCAAAATTAGTCGACTCATTTCAGCGTAAAAGGAGGTAAAGCCCAAACCTGAAAAGAGAATTTGTCCCAGAATGAAAAAGCTGAGAATCACACTTAATCTGAATCGTTCATTTTCGATGCTGTCATGAAAACCATGGGAACTTCAATCCCCCTCCCGAACTTCCGACTGGTAATTTAAGATAGTGATTCGGCTACAACCGACTCATTACCAACACGTTCACCACGTTTGCGAACAAGATACATTGCCAGCCATTCTTTATTATCGGAAATCGACTCAATTGATCGGCTGTCTAACCGACTGTTTGTATGGGCGCTTAACCAATCTAGCGAAATTATTTCACCTCTTGGCACATATACGATAGTGGAAGTGCAATTTCCATTTTGGATTTTTCTCTTAGTAAAGCCAATTTATGCCCCAATTCCGGACATTCCGTTGGGTGGGCATTGCTTAGTATTCCCAAAAAGCATCAGACATCTATCCAGGACTCTGTTGATTTTCACCATAGACTGACTTCACTAAAAGAATAAAATCTCGAACAAATTTTGCCCATTCTTTGAAGCAACCCTCAAACATCTCTAACAGTGCGACTGCTCTAAAGAAGATAGCCACCGGATGAGAGCTAACCTCTAGATTTTTGGCGTTTCTTTGGACCATACGGCGCAATGCTAGGTATGCATTTCTTCCTTACAAAGCCCTCTGAATTACTGCACCTTACAATCCATAGGTCGTGGGACATTTAGTTTTACGAGAAGCTATAAGAAGAGCTTAATATACAAAAAACTAATGTTTCTAAGAACAGTTGACTGATTTCTTCTGATGCGAATACATTTGTCTATTTGGGGTCACTTTCAAATTAAATTAAATTAACCTGTGATAAAAAGCGCACAAAACTTAGTTTTTGTTTTCAGCCGCTGAAAGTTCATCATATGTGTTGCTGAAATCTTGAGTTCCCTCCACCATTTTTGATTTGCCTTTGCGATACTTCGTCACCTGACAGCACAATTTTAATATTATATCAAAACATGTTGCATTAGTCCATGACCGAAAACCTATTTAGATATAAAGGCATATGTGATACACCAACCAGACAACTCTCAATATGCGTTGGCTTTTGCTGCATTCAGCCGCCCACCCGATAGCACTTTATTGCTTCAGGGTTTGTGCGCCTCCTAGGAGGACGGAGAAACAAATTAGTATTTATCCTATAATGATGAAAGCTCGAATAACAGCGAATATTTTCGACAGATTCTTGCAGCTCCGTGCACATTGTTCTTGAAGGCATAGTTCCACAAACAGTGAATGACGTGCTGTTGCACAGAACCAAACGCGTGAGTCTAAGCTTCACGAACTATCAGGGACCAGTATAACTTCTATCTTACTTCGTGAGCCCGTTTGAGTCGAAAAAGCCTTTATACTTTTGTCAGTTCTAGCAACTCCGTTCGGTTTTCTGTGAGAACAGAACATGGTCCAGTTTACTAAATCATTTTTCTGAAAGTTGGGCATTGATTAACGCAACTGCGCTTACACAGATAACAAAACGCTATGCTCAACTGAGAATCTCAAGAAGGCAGCCCACCATGATTATGCACATTACCTTCTAAAAGAAAAATACTACATCAGCACTGTATGCCGGCATATGAATTTTATTTTTGGAGCGCCCATTAATTCGGGTTGCAAAAGCCTCACGAAATATATTTTTGGATAGCTTGCAAGAGACAAACAGTATATATAGTTTGTTTGTGCACTTTTATTCTGGCGAGAGATAGTGATTCGAAACGGAGGGGTGCCACCTACATGGTACATGACTGACACGTTGCCTACAAATTAGCGTTTCTCGTTTCTGGCGTTTACTTGCCCACGGACCACGTAAATGCTGGTCGTATTTCGGAATATTCCAGGAAGACTTGGATCGCCCACAGTACTTGGCCGAGTTCATGTTATCTGTGGGTCCAAAGTGTCTTCCGAGGTCGTTATACTCTACACTGTCAGCGTTCAGCATAGCTGTAGGGCACACTTAGAATTCACGTATCTAAGCCAGGTGAATTCGGTGTCTGAATAATTAGCAATAACATGTGGTCTAGAAATATATTCTAATTGATCCAATGTTTTTGTACAAGCTTTGAGCATCCAGCTATTAGCCGGAGTCCGCAGTCATAGGCAGCCGAGATTTTAATGCACGAAAGTTTTATACAGAGCTCGTTCGCAGTTTCGCATAGACGTACGCCACTACGGAAGAGAAATCACTTAAAATCTGATCGTCGGCTTTGTGTTCTTTTATCGTTTAAGCAGCAGACTGATTGTGGCATTTTTCATCGTTTGTACAGCTCCCAATCAAATGGGATAGTAGTGAAAAACGCTTCACTTTACACTTAGGCCACTTAATGTGAATAGTTTGGCTCACACTGGCGCAACTTTTGAACGGATCTCGTATCCAGTTACTAACGTCCATGTCCTGTACAGTATTCAAAGTTTGAAGACTGGAAAGCACATTACAAACATACGGCTTCTGGAAAGACAAACAGAACAAAACATGGTAATTGCAACTTACCATTCGCATAATAACCAATCACTGCAGATGGATAAACAGTATTCTACTGTCATGTTACCCCCACATCTAAGCGGGGTTAGGGCCCACAAACACAAAGATAGCTTGCACTCGAGCGCTTCTCAGCCAGTCTCATTTGATTATCTAGGTTGCCACATCCTCTCTAAATAGGAAAATCATTTTGTGTTATCTCCTGTCCCAAAAAGCTGTTTCGCGTTCACTATTGTATGTGAATGACTGTAAAGCTACGAATTAGTCCAAACCATTCCAAACCATTCTCCATCATGTGTGAAGATGTGGCGTGTTCTCAACCTGGCTACAAATGAGCTCTCCGATGCTAAAACCCAACTGCGTCCTGGTGTTCAGCCATTATTTAGCAAGCAAACGAAATCAGCATGTTTACCGCAATTTTGAAAGGACTTATGACCTGGTTCCAACGCTGTTGCATCATTCTCGCCGCTGCGCGATTAAAACCATTGCAGTCAAAATTGCCAACATACTTTACTATATTAGTTGACATCAGACAGAACAATTACTTATAGCAAATCTTGAAGAATTGTCAGAGTAATTAATGCAATGTACTTCGGCGCAAGTTTCAAAAAAGAATCTGTAACGCGAATGCACGATCTCTCTTGAGAATTTCTTTTAGATGTTTTGGATGGCGAAGTCTCCTTAAACCGAAAAAGCTTACGAGCTGACATTTAAACATTGGTCCAGAGAGTGGTCGTCCGCTGTATTAAATAAATTCATTATATGTAATCCGCGACGACTTCCATGCCCCGTAGCAAGAAAATTTACCTCGTGTTGCATTGAACCCGGATCACAAAGACGAGATTTATAGAGAAAGTTATTTTAAGGGACGCTTGCGGAAACCGCTTAATTTTTGGTGTGCATCTAAAAGCAATAAATTGGGTGTTTTAATGACGCGCGTCATATTTGTGTTACTTCTTTGCAAACATTCAGTTTACCGGTCAGGACATAGAAGTGTTAAAACATAAGGAGAAATACTTTTGGTACAGTTATCACATTCAGATAGCTGGCGATTTTATTGCGCCTGCACAAACGCAGTCACAAAGAATGTGGTTAAGGCTATTTAGCATGAAATTAAACACCAATGGTATGAACAGTGCCTAAGGAACCAAGTGCGAAGGACTATTCAGGCGTTCGAGTGACTACGACTGTTTAATCAAAACCTACCTAATCTCCACACCAGCCACACCCAAAAGAAAGCTTATGAGGAATAATGTTACATAAGCTGATTGAAGTATGCAGCTCAAAATTTTTTGCTCATGCTGTCAGCTGATATGTGATTTCGGATCCGAAGATCGAGCGGCGTCGCCTATTCTTTAATCCCAAATGCATCACACTGATGGCTGGCTACCCGTACCCGGCCTAATGCTGTTCAAACAACTAAAGTTATGTCCGCTGGTCTAATAATCTGTGCTGATAACTAGGCATGAGGTAGCTCCGCAAATTTTCCCGGCTTTTGTGCTCAACTTGTATTTAAATACTGGACGACATTTCAGCTATAATTTTCTCGCTAGGCATTTTACGCATCTTTGTTTTTATATCCACTTTTGCTATCTGTAACACAGGTTTAGTCCATTCGCAGGATGAAACCGCGATTCAGTTATCCATCACTCCTATCCGATTTATAATCCACGGTATTGCCTTTTGGAGAAATAGAGCCCGACATGTTTTGCAGCTTATTGTAATAAACCGTTAGATTTGGTACCTTGGACCCATTAGACTGAGATATCAACCAAAAATAAAACTGTTTAGGAATGGTAATATTTTTATTGGTTATTGGTCAGGTGGCTGTTGATCTGTTCGCACGACTTAGCGAGTGGCTTGCAAACATTGCGTCACCAAACAAGGAGACACTGTCAGTGGGCAGTTGTACTTAAGGCTTTGCCTTTTAGTGTTAAGAGAAATACTGCTGGGCTAACAGAATTCTCACAATGCATATGCGTTTTGGATATATAGCAGAGATTGTTCTGCTGGTATTAAACTTCATGATAGACTGCTTTATGTCAGATACAAATAGATGTTGCTTACAATGATCGGCTACTGTAAAAGGGAAAATATTCAGCATTAACATTTGTTTAAACGTCTAAAATGCAAAATAACCCACACCTTAAATTCCGGCGGATAATACGCTCGAAGAACAAAACATATAATGATTATTGCATATATTACAAAAGTGGCCACATTTAATTTTGAAAAAGATGAGGTGGTTTATTTGCACATAAACCATTGTGCGAGGCACAGTAGATCTGATCTTTAAGAAAATGGATTATGGCCAAATTCTGTCTCTCTGCGTTGCACTGTTACGACATTGCATACACACTGCAACTATCCAGCATACTTTAAACGACCGATTGGTGGCGCGCGATTAAGTAAGTTGTAATAACGCCCACATGGGTCGAACTCGAACCATATTCTGAATACACTGCTCCATTACAAGCTACAAACAAAGAATGATAAATGCAACAACGTTCAATGTCAATGGTTACTAGATTTCGGGCTTGTTCGTTTAAATTGGAAAAGCAACATAAAGATGAGAGGAAGCCTTGCGAGTCGGTTGTTTTTAAGGCGTTCAGAAAGCTCTCTGTATTTAAATTTGGCGTAATCCTTGCTGGGGCTCATCGATTCCCAAATAATGATCCAGGACAACAGTGTTTTATTGTTTCAGAAGAGTTTGGTAAACAATCGCTAGTTTTTATTTGGGCAGCTTTTCGCTTTTGACACAAAAGCTCCATCAGGCCAAGTGAACAGGTCACCAAATTGGCCAGGTTATAAGACAGACGGGTAACCAATCAGTAAGTCCTCTTCAAACTAGATCAGTGTTGAGTGTCTATTAACGACACTTGTCGGCTAGTGTGGGTGCCAAAATCTTGAATCGATGGGTTGGAGGGGTTCCAAATTAGTTCCGATCGCTTTTCGTTCCCTAATCTTCCAATTCAGGGTGCTTCACTTGATGACTCACCTCAGGTGCCGCTGTGAGATTTTCCCTGGTCCTTGTGGGGTTGTGAGTGCTCCGACAATTTAGTTTGAGGGGGTTGAGGTCAACTGGATCTCAGATGATAACCGCACACCAACACGTGTCACCTCGAGCGACCCAAGACCGTTCTCCACACACTAGCCAGCTCCACGCCCTCCATTCTGTTAATGCTGGAATGCTTGGCGATTTCTACCGCCTCGGCGATCAGTCTGTGTGACGTGGACCTTAGTCCTCGCCTCAAAACCTCAACATTTTCTAAATCTATTTTGTGTCCCGTGTCGAGTGCGTGTTCCGCAATTGCCCAGTCTTTCAGTAACGCTTGA
>NW_008752163.1:257550-259106 GCF_000715545.1 Opisthorchis viverrini | reverse complement strand
TAACGCTTGATATTCATCTGCGTTTCTCGGCGGCCTGTTTATTTTTCTACTATGCTCTCCGACTCTGATGTGTAGTTCCCTGGCCGTCTGTCCTATATAGACCTTGGTGCAGTCATTACACTTAATTTTGTAGACACAGTCCCTGGTTCTGTTTACCAGTGCAGAGCGCAAAGTGTTCCCCCTCTGGAAAGCTACTCTTATATTAGCCGTGTTTAGAATTCTTCGAATTACCTCCGATGTCCCTGGTTTATATGGAATATCAGCTGTCCCGATCCATGCCCTGTTGGGTTTCGCTACTGGTACAAACGCTCTTCGCAATTGACGCCTAATCAAGTTGGCTGGGTATCCCCTACCCCGAAGTTTGTTCTTCACCTCGATTTGGACCGCTGTCCGATCAGCTTCTTCTGTAAACAGGGCCCTTACACCTTTAAACATTGATGAGGCAATTTAAACATTGGGCAATACTGGCGAACACCGACTTCGGATGGGCAGATGAGTAGTTCAAAACTGCCCCAGTGTCGGTTGGTTTCTCATACATACACGTCTTTAGTCTTTAGGCATGTAAACTGAAGGGTCAGATGTACACTGATTTCCCAGAAAACTCTTACGTTCATTTTCATGAAGGAAACCACTCACAAGGTTGCTGAAAACTCTTCGACAGCCAACGACCGGCTTCGCCCTTCTTGGACCTCATCAGGTAGGCGCAGTCCCCGAGTTTCCATCAACCTGATGTTCTACTTGAACCCAAATTGGACCGTTTTCGAGAAATACACTCATCTGCAAATTAATTTAGTTTTCATATTCGATATTTTTCTAAGGAGAATATACTACGATATCTCGAATATCGTGCCAACTGAATCATGAGGCGGCCTTTGAGCAGCACATTCAGTTGTAGAATATCATAAACGAGAGATTCAGTTGAGTCCCTCGTGAAAACCGATTTGATATGTGCGTTTATTCGGAAAAAAGTCAAAAAGGCTGACTACAATAGGACCGGATGCTGTCTAGGTGACAACTTAAACACAGGGTACTAATTTTCCCACACGGCCATCGAGAAGTTTTAATTCAGAGGTATATGAAAAACTGTGGTTAGAAAGATAGCCATAGTTTACGGATCCGTGTGATGAGATGGGGGTTTCTAGGTGTACGAGTTCAGCTAAAGTTGACAACAAAATCATATTAGTTATTGACTGAAAGATGTACCGGATGTCACTACTGAATCAAGAGCGGAGGGTGGAACGAATAACCATGTTCAATAATACCATTCCAGTTTCAACACAGATCACACTGGGTCAACACACCACTCAGGTGACCGACGTGCAACTGACTAGATGTAACCGAAGGCCACTTAATTAGTAAACATATGCGAGGAGCAGTCAGCAGAGAGGAAAAAGTGAGGATGTACGCACCATACGAAACAAGCGTTACTCTGTCAGAAATCATCATCATCATCATCAACGACAGCATGACATCAGTGCTCAACACCAATGCTTCACTGCCGTACAGCCATGACTTATTTGAAAGCCTTATTGTAAAGAAAAGAATAAAGGTGGATG
>NW_008752163.1:238045-256967 GCF_000715545.1 Opisthorchis viverrini | reverse complement strand
CGACTTCGGATGGGCAGATGAGTAGTTCAAAACTGCCCCAGTGTCGGTTGGCCTCCCATACACCGTGGTCTTTAGTCCGCCCAGCCTTATGTTTCATGCAGTCTAAGAAGGCCAGTTTACTCGATGTTGACTCCATCTCCATACTAAATTTGATCTGTGGACTCAGTTCATTGAGATAGTTGTAAAACCCATTATCCTTGTCCCGTTTCATGATGACGAAAGTGTCATCTACGTACCGCCAGAATATCTTGGGTGGGTAGGGGAATCTGTTCCAAACGTTTTTCAATTGATTGAAAACAACAGTGCTTTATGTTTTTTTTCTGCTGTTTAAACATGCCATCGGTGTATGTATTTTTATATCATCATTATATTATTATATATTTTACCATGATATTATTCATTTGAGCATTCGTTAAACGCCTGTAATCGCTTTAAACTTGCGAAAATCTGAATACGCTAAAGCGCCTAAAAATAACATATTTCAATAAATAATTTAAACCAGCCACCCATGTTTTGCTATTAAAATTGGGATAACGTTTTGTGACCTGCCGCTAATTAAACAGGCTACTTGATACGCTCGTTTGTTCCTTGAAGACTAAATTACAAGATCATATCCGAGGCTATTCTGGTTTCTCTCTACTTACCATTAGTGGACTGGTGCTGTTTATCTGTGATTATTGAATTGGGAGTTAGAAATGCAATGTTAAATTATTATAGCGGGAAACGTGGGTAATCTTCGCTATGTAACGTGGCTTTAAACTAGTCGTAATCAATGTGCAGCACTGAATTACCGGAAATTAAGTACCAGATACTAGTTACGATGAAGGACTCGTTTTGAAATTGAGAAGAAAATATTTCGTTCATTTCTTCTTTCCCGGTATAGCCGGTAAACTATCAAAAAATTTTGTTTGGACAAATCAGCTGGTGGCTTGCAGAATTCCAATCCAGCCAGGTTAGGCAAAGTCCAGATTTTGAATTGGCAATTTAATCGGTAATATAACTGCCGTGGATGTTATTTTACTATCCTGTGCATACATACGGCACGGTAACGAAGCCTCTGAGTGTATTGGTGGATACTACTGGCTAGATATGCGAGTAGAATGTGGTTTTTTCGTAAATCCACTTCGCGCCTACTGAAGAGTGAGATCTGTGGAATTTGTGGAATTGCTCTGTAACACTCGTTTGCACTTCAATGACAGCTATCGAGTATCCAGGAAAGTTTAGGAAGACGCATTCAAGAAGACCGATATTCAGTTTTTATAGACAAGGTGCATGTGAGAATTTTGCTCCCCTGTCTACTAGGCTATAACTGTTCAGTTGGTTTTTTACCAAATAATAACTCCACAACGAAATCCTTTTTGCGTTCGGGGGTACGCTCACACGCGAAGCCATTTACATCAAATAGATATTCAAAAGTGTTTGTGGCAATCGGCTTCGTACCAGAGATTTAATGCTGCCAAAGAATTCACAACTCAATATATTTACGATTTTCGCTTATTGCGAAATCCGAGTGAGCTTCTGAATGTATCATTTGACTTAACCAATAACACGCATATTCTAACTACCTGTGATATGACAATTTAGTATGAGACAGCCGCGGAAATAACAGTACATTTTCACGGCACTCACCAGAGAAAACACTATTTACATTCATCAGCAACGCTTAACAGCTGATCATCCATCCGTAGAGATTTCCTCATTTTTGTAACCATTTGTTTTGAAAAATCAACGTCACATGTATAATCCACACGCATTAATAACAAATATTTTTAGGCGGTGTGACAATGCATCCTGTTGCAGCTCGAACTTTGGAAAAGTGATGAGAAAAAGGAGTAATGTCCTAAATAACTTGCATAAATGTCCGCCTATCTAAAAAAATAGGCTTAAAATAATTATAGGTATTATCTGTCAACTAGTTATCCACGGAGTAGCAGTTGTTGAAGTGGCCCAAGAGAACAACCGGGTATGTCAAATTTCTGGCGATGATTGTCCACCAAGTTTAGAGTAAAACATTTCTGGGGACAGGTGAAGAAGGAAATCAGGTTGTATAATTACGAAAAGACACAAGCCATTAAAACGCGATGGGTGCGTATTTCTTGCTTCTCAGAACAGACCAGAACTTAACGTACACTTTAGCGCAAAACGTGCTTGACAAATATGAAGAGTCTTACGCTGCTGAAATTCCACAGTAGTCTTGCATTTTATGGCGCACAAGGACAAGCCTCTGGATATATTCATTTTAAAATTCTGATTAGATCCCTCTCTATTTTTTGTTGCAAAACAAACGGATTTCACGTTTCATAAGTGAGTAGAACAAATAAAATTCGGGATCTTTCAAATTTATGAGTTTTCTAAGCGTTTGACTGTTGCACTTCGAATATAAAACAGAGCAGCACTGGAAATCCACTGCTGCTAATTCATTACAGGCTTCTTTCCTAGCTTTTTTTCAAGCGAATAATACATTTTTAATGAATTCATAAAAACAGCTAGTATGGCTCCTGCCTGGCCGAAAGTTGGACTACGTTTGTGCCTTATTTTCTCTGACTAAAGCGAGAATACGTTGTCCCGCTATCTCGATATAAGTCGGCGTACTAACTTATTTCTCGGATGGATATAGACTATCATGAACTTGAAGGCAAAACAACACGGAAATATCGTGACATGCTCATGGTCCTTCCGAGTCCAACTGTGTTTACGTGGTGGGACTTCAATTAACTGTGCTCCTCAGGGAAGCTCAAAGTTGTTACTTCATTATTGTTTTGTTCAACAAGATGCATCGACTATTCCATTTTATATACTGCACACTTACTTGCATCCAGGTACGGCTTTACTATTGGAGAAAACACACGCGTAATTTTCAAAAAAATATCACATCTTGACCAAATACCACCTTTTTAAATGTGCCGCACAAAATGTAGGCATGACAAATGTGCAGAAAATTCAAACATGACTTACGGCTAATTTGAAGCTCTTCTTTAACTACAGTGGGAAGCACAGACGCGATGTATTGTTCCGATTTTGGAATTTTAAACTTTCTGTTTTGTTTTGATAAGGCAGGTTTAAAGCATTGGTCAATCAATATGAGACGAGCTTAGTTAACCTCATTAAGAACGTTGGGGTTTCTGGCCAAAAGCCAGGAACCTGTAGTCGTGAGCGCATGCTAAAATCAATCTCGTGACCCGGGCCATCGATTAATAAATCATCAGTCAATAGAAGTTCACAAGGAGCGTCTTTTTGGTTCAGGTAAGCACTTTTCAGTTGTTGAATTTTCAAAATGGAGGGTTAGTATCGCGCGTCACTTTTAAAGCAGCAACCGCAAGAAAAACTGCGATAACCCGATCTCCCATATGGCGTTTTTCGGTGACCGGTCAAGGCTGTCAAAAAATTTAAAAAAAAACCTGATCCACCCTGAACAAGACCCAATGTTTACTGCCAGTCAAAGTAGATCACCGGTTTGACTCGTCCACTGAAGCAGAGAAACATTCATGTTGTATACTTTCGTCTTATCTCACTGATGGGTTCAGCGCAGGTTTGGGGAAAACATCTTGTCGCGCAAGACATGGCATATACACTGCAAAATGTAGCACATCTTGTTTGTTTGAAGAAACGCAAGAACTCGATCAAAAGCTTTAAATGAAGGAATCTTAACAGAGGTGTGTAGACTCACATCCGAACAAATAGTTTCTCTCTAGGGCGCTAACGTAATACTGATAAAAAATGCGTCCTTGAAGACCCCACATTTTTAGAATGGTAGTTTCGATTATTAGACGAATCTTCAGCCGTAAATGTGTTGAAGGCGTTTCAAAAAAGGACCTGTTTCCTAGTGATTTTACTTGCCTACAGTTATGTTCTGTGCAAAATGGGCGTGATCTATTTGTCTTCCGAAATTTCCTGAAGCTTGTTACTTGTTGAAAAGATCAACATTTTGCCAAACGTCTACTCGTTACATACCAGAAAGGTGGGATTTCTGGAAGCAGCCACTGAATATTCGAGATATACTGGGATCCTCATCCCCACCAAATGCTGACCAAACGGACAATGCCCCCTCAATGTGCAGCACACTGCAGCCCCGTACCAAAGCCAAACGACGTGCGTCAGCATGAGGTAGATGTCGGACACCCTCTCTCAATATGCAGCGCGTCACAGCCCTACATCGAAAGCAGACAACGCGAGCCAGCTTTGATGACTGCCCAACACTCCTCCGCATTATGCATCGGGTCTTAGGCCCCTATCAAACCCAAATAATGTGCGTAAGCACTGGATCAAGTTTAGACAGTGTCACCTCAAAAACTAGTTTGGGGCCCTTGTACTATGCATTCGTGCGCACTCACCCTCGCACTCGCTTTTTTTGAAATATAGCTGTTGTGTTCGCTTCTTCGAGTCCCTGCGGTACCAGGCACTGGAACGGGGTCAGCATTCAGGTACAACAGACTGGAGAGTCGGCAGATATAACACAACCCCACCGTATTTTTTGAGACGCGCAGACATATCCTGTTCAAGCCTTCCCAAATTAGGTGCGTTGAGTTATTGTTTCTCGATATTACAAGGGACCAATTCACCTTTGTGAGAAGGTGGAACTTTCTTCCGGTTTTCCCATGAACTGTCGTTATTGGGAAGAGGGTTGTGGGTGTTACTTTTTCAGGTAGTGCTTAAAGTATAGTCAGTCTAGACAGAAAAGCCATTAGCAAAGGGCATTTTGCACAGTGACAGAGAGTTTGCAACCTGCACCTTCGTGCCAGCAGTTTGAATGCATCCGTTTGGCCATTGGGCTGATCAGCAATGTAATTAGCTCGTATTCATACATGTGATAGCCGAATCCATGTAGGGCATCTTTGTTGTGGAAAGCGTCGGTGTTCTTGTGTCAGTAAGTCTTCCCAAGCTGTGAGATCACGGAACGGATAATTTTTAAAAGTTTAATTGCCCAACGTCCGTACGTGGTCATCCGTCTTTTCAGCACAGTAACTATGCACACATGACAAAATACTATAGGTACCCAATTGCTAGCATCTTCACCTTTTCACTTGGCTTACATTTGCAGTCAGCCCCCAAATAATCGTAACCTGCGTTTCATGGAAGTCATCAACTCACAATGGAGGAACCGTGCCCAAAAGTACATTGAACACGTATTGCATTTTCCTCAAGTACTTGACACTTTAAAGTGTGTATAAACATCTTTCAGATCATTACGTAAAAATATATTGTCTAATTGCACATCTTGCACGGTCTAATTACCAGCAGTCCTTCTGAAGGTACAATGTCCTTGTCAGCTTAGAATGTGTTTGTATAATGGTCAGCATTTTCGCCCAATTATCTTTGTAATCAAAAACCCAGATGTCCTGCCCATGAATACACAGGGCATTTTTATTCTCCGCCTACTGGCGAAAAATGTCGGCCTCAAAGATTAAGCCGCTTGCCACTAAAACTGCAACCTTTTCTGCAAGCAGATAAAACAAGGTTGCACGTTGCACACTGCGGTATGCTGCAATTTTGGTTGCAACGATCCTTGGTCGGTGGGTAATAACATTTCTCCATCTCGGGTTAACCCCCCTTCCCCTCAATGAGACGCAACATATCCCGATATCCGAGGCAAATGTTTGAGACAACACGTTACGTTTGGAGTAAACGGTTGGCAGTCTTATAAATAATGAAACCCTGTGTGTAGAATTCCGCATGTAAACACAAGTGATGACATAAGAGATGACGACACAAGTGATAGTAAGCGTATGTAGCAGTTTTTTACTGCATATAACCATAACCACATACTTTTCTTTAAATTCGGCATCACTGAGTATGGTGAATGATAAATTGAGAGATGATGACTCACAAAATTACAAAAAATTCGTCGGTGATTTCTAGTGCAAAACATTTAATTCCGACTCTCATTAGCAAGCACCGTAAGTTTTCAATAAGTAGTTGAGAATAACCAAAAGTTTGCCTTGATTTCGCTTAAATGAATGACATCACTGAATGACAGAGGACAACACTGTTTCCTATATACTCGAATTTAATTTTCATGGCATATGTTCTAAATTACGTAGTTAGAGTACAGTAATGAATATACAAAAATCGGCGCCACCAACTTACTTGACTTGTTGGCTGTTTATATAAGGATGTGTTGAGAACATTCTCAGAGGTATTCTTAACGATCACTCCGGAAATTCTTCAAAAAGGAAGCCGAACCTATCTGACAGACTCTACTCACCGTACTGCAGAATTTCCTTAGCTATAAATAAAGAGCCAAAAAAAGCGGTAGTAATGTTGTTAAGCAACCTCTTCCTTTTTGGGACCGAGGATAATCTTATCGAGACAATTTCGCATCCGCGAAAATTTATACTGTTATTTTTATGTGTAAATGACAGTTAAACGGTCTTCTAGATTATGCTCAAAAGTGTGCAAAATATTACTTGGTGAAGAAAAACAGTTTCAATCTACACAATTGAGCATTATTGTTGATCATCGGTCTCGAATTGAGGAGTCAGGACATCTGACCCCGCAAACGTTATGATAACGGCTAGTCTTTTGGGATAATGGAGATCCCGGAGAACAAAAAGATTTTCTTATGTAATTCAAGTTAATAGAAGTGAAACTGGGAATTTCGCGAGCCCGTTTTTTGAAGCGTAACCCCGCCCTCCAAGGTCTTTAGTTCAAGAGCTGTAATGTCGACTAAAAATATGGCAAGATTAAGAAGCGCATTCGCAGACAATGACACTGGTCAACTCTGATTACGGAGAGGTCTAGCTGACAGGAAATTCGTCATCGCTGCGACAGTGCCTGCGCATCCCAAAGTAAAATGTGCGCGCTTCCTTATGCGCCTCGATGGTCTCTTGTTTTTAGGCCTTTATTTATCCGAGGTTATTTCACATCAAAAGTATTGGTCCATGGGTGAATCAACCCACGTTCAAATGTATAAATTCATTAATATACACACAGCAGATTTGCACTGGTGAATAGAAAATATGATCCAAATCGCAGTGTAAAAATTTTCCAAATGGCCTATTCAGAAAACAGCGGAATGAATGGTCTTCTAACAGTGTGTTGAATATTTGTTGAGATCCAGAAGTTATCTGACGTTGTTATAGGGTAAGCAGAATTATGTCAAGTGAATCGCTAGGACGAATTGTCGCATTTTTGTCTCCATGTGAACGTTGAGTCTGACCTTGTTCGGTTGGGAGGCATGGAGGTCCTACGTAGTTCTCCATATGGAGTTTCGTTCACCCCGATGTGATCTACGATCACACGGAGCATATTATAAATAGACCATATTCGTTGCAATGTCCTCTGAAGATTCTTTTTGGGCAACCAGAAAAACAGAAATTCGGCGCAACTGGGAAGACTTGGTACGAACAACTTGTTAAATTACGTTATTCTGCGTGCAAGTTGGATTACCCAACACTGTCTCCACGTGGAATCAGAAGGCATTTACATATATAGGATACCTACAGACCTTAAGACATCTAACATTGGAGGTTGTAGTAGGGTGACGAATTATGATGTTACATTAACACTGGGACGTGAAAACAAAAGATATTTATCCGACAGGTTTGCACGAAATTCTGAGCATGCTATGTTCGTTGTATGTGAAGCGGCACAGGACAAACCGCGAATAACATTTATTCGTTCACGGACCAGGAATTTGATGTACCGGCAACGTGGTGTTCTTCGAATGCACGTATAAGAATTCGTGTCATCAATTGATTAGGTGTTCCATTTCAGCTTATTTTGAATTAGCATTCAAAACACACCTAGAATTAGACAATCAATGGATTTTCAAATGCGAGTACATAACTAGCCCAAATGAGCTACACAAGCAGAGTATAACCAGAGAAACACATGACAGGCTGCTTCGCCAAAACATATTGACATGAGCACAGCTATTTCCTTGTCAAACCATCAGCATTCATCTAATGAGTTTAATTGTGACGAACAAAACGCTTTGACCAATATGTTGCGCGCAAACGGGCAAGTTGTGATCAGCAGGTTGCAAGCCCTCGTTTGCTGATGGCACTAACAGGGCCCGCGATTGATAATATGGGAAGCGGCACACTGAATAAAGCCCTTCAATATCATTTACATGATGGACAGTTTCTTACACTTTTCTTTTAAACAGCAAGAGATGCTCAATATTTGCAGCCACTTTTATTTGTGTAACCAGTCATACAATTCACAATAACCCGCTCAATTAAATAGACATAACAGCGTACTAAATGAGGGGAAGCATCGAATGTGAGCAGTCTCGGAGTAATTTTTGACGAACACTGATGCAAGGGTTGAGTAAAACCCCCTAGGCTAACTTCAAGTTTATATGCACAGAGTTAAAACCATCGGCACCTCCAATTTCTGGCTCAAAAAATCCCTTTAAGCGGATCAGTTTTGTGTGTGCGTCCATGTCAGATGACAAGCATGAAGAGAATATTTTATGACGTGGAAATTTTTGAATTGTTAACAGGAGTGTGGACTTGTCGTGGGGCTCGAGGTTACCTCAAGTTTATGACATTCTAATTTATTATGATGAAAAACTGTACGCTCCTCACACACTCAGCGCTACACGGAGCCAGCGAAGTGTTACTCTCTCTAACACAAGCGTATACCACTGTCCAACCGCCTACACAGAGACGTTGCGTTCACAAGATATTTGTCAAAATATTCCACAAACCCTAATGAACCTCACATTATGATGGCTCACTTCACACGGCAGCACAAAATCCCTGACATTTTATAATTGTAATTTTTCGTCCATATTCAGGGTCATATTTTTCGTAGCTGTTTCCCTTACATCAATCTTTTCTTTGTGCTATCCCGAACCAGTCAGGTAGGGTTTCCTCAGAATTTGTTTTTTCTCGTTTCACAGAAATACAACTGAACATATATCAATAATGGACCATTAGTCGTTTCTGGAACGTTAACCTAATCGACGCTGATTACCAATGGATAAAACACTCAGTTATTTGCGATTACCATATTTTGACAAGTACTAAAAATTTAAAATTTATTACAGGCCCGGTTACAGTGTGGGGATGACACAAAATGGTTCCAGCATCCTAGCATCCCAGTGTAACCAAGATAAGAATTTAAGCTGAAGGCTTCGAAACGTTATCCGTGCGCTAATTTTTAGTTAGTTACTAATTTTAGCTTTTGTGTCACTTTATCCGATTAAACTCAGAAGTTTGGTGGTCTTTCTGTGACAGGTTTCAACTGACATTTTCCCAAATTGCGCAGTGCTTTTTAAGCAGCCTCATGTTTCATTAAAATCAAAGAGACGCTGATCTTTAGGCAATTTGCAGTCTATCGCTATCTTCATAATACTTGTTTACATGAAATTATTTGAAAAACAGTCGCGGCATTTCTCGCATAATATTGCCATGCCCCAACTAATGATAAACAGGCGTTTCATTGGAGGGTTTTTCTGGTGAGTATAGAATCACTAGCGTAATGGGCTACTGGTGAGTTAACTGAACTATTTTCACCCGCTAAATTATTCGAAAGATGAGCTATACTAATGCACATCCCCCCAGAGATGCTTGAGTTGACGGAGGGCATCACCCATGTTCAGCCAAGCACAACAAACCTTTTCCAACAAAATGCTTCCATTCTAGAAAGGGAACACAAAAGGCCTTGAACAACAGAGTGCAAAATAAATTTTAATTATTTATGGGCCATAATTCTGTGCAGTACTCCCTATGTGAGTCATCTCGTTGCGCTGTGTTTACACGCTACCTAGAGTATATTAGAGAGAATGATTGGCCATGAAGTAGCACTCAAATTTTGAGCTACGTAAAAACTGACCACTCGGCATTTAATGGCAAACTCAACGTTACAAGCAAACAATTCCGCCACTCATTCTGCTAAATAACAGTGTCAACCAACTTCTGCAAGCGCAACTTCCTTCTAGGCACGACGAAATATCTCGTACAGTAATGTCTAATGTCCGCGCGGTTTGTTCCACCTTTCAGTGCACTTTTTAGTAACTCGCATTATAAAGATACCATGATAAAAATTCATTACTTCAACACCTTTATCTTGCAGAAAACGCTAAATGTTTAGTCCCTAGGCACAGATTCATGTGTTATTCAGGGGGTCACAAGAATGACACCATTTTTTACAAATGGTACATCTCAAATGTTTACGAAACTGTCGGATCTCTTGTAAAGAAACATGGGTAACCCAAATATTCAATAAGTGTCTTTGTTAACAAAACAAGTGTCCAAAGTCATTGGTTTTGGAGTATGCTGTAGGACTATTTTGTCATAAATAATAATAGAGTGGTTCTCAACCCCGAGCTGGATAGCCCTGGAACATCGTTTTATTTCCTTTTCGTGTTCAGTGTCCAAAATATCTCAGAATCGCCTTTTGGGAAGCGATACGTTGTATGGTGTTTTGAGAATTGATATGAGCCTCAAAATTCCAGAATGGGGGAAAACAGTACAATACGTTTAGTGTTTGCGAGCATTTTTATGATAAAGCTGCGCTGTTTTCACTTTTATATGACTACATGTTAACTCTGTAAATTTAAATAAAGTGCATATATACTTGCGTGCCAGGCTGTGAACGTAAACAGGGGAAAATCTCAGATTGTAGATCATAATTCCTGCAAAACTAAACTTCAAAAAACTTCAAATGAACAATGTGCGTTCTCGCTTTTTCTTCCCATGAGCCACCGAGCTAAAAATTGTGTAAAAATTGAAGCGATAAAAATTAAAACGTCGCAAACTTTTGTGATTGTGTCGAAGATTGTGACTGAAAAACCTGAAATCTTGTGTGAATACTGTGAAGTAAACTGATGACTAGCTAGCAAGACAAATGAGGAATATCAGCGATTTTACAATGTCTTATCCAAAGTTAATTTAAACCGCTAGTGTGTCTGGTAACATCATTTATTATAGCACAAGTCCACTGGTTAAACCTTATGGGTTTAGGGAGAAAATTCATGTGCTTGTTCCACAAGGAATATATTTTACCACCAGAATATGCATTTTCTAGGAAGAACCTTTTCTATATTCACCGTGAGTGATTGGGCAAGCTGGCATCAGAAGTGTTCACGCAAGTTCATTGCTGCCAGCAAGTTAACGGGAAACGGATGATGGTAACAAAATCCAAAAACGTCCCACTGAAGGACCCAATGCTCACTCAGCCGCTCAAGAAAACCTGAAGTTTTTTCTCAAAAAGTAGGCGCTTTTTTAAAACCTGCTGGCGCAAAAATACGCGGAAGTTACAAACAAAGTGAATTCAATTTAAAAGTAACTTACACTGCAGATTTTCAATGGTGTATTCTAACAGAAAGTCGTGTTGATGTAAGTATTGATGTGCACATTGAAGTTCATACTGTTACCTTTATTAAGAATATTATGCGGCGTTTGGTCGCGTGAACGAGGAATCTCCATAAGCTTAGTCTTAATAGAAGTCTTATTTTTTATTTGAGCTATGATGTAATGGGAGTGGCTGAATCCAATGGTGTAACGTAGTATTCGCACACTAGGATAGTTTATTATGGCATACAAGACTGTTTCTTATAAACTGTCGAACATTCGTTATTCAGTCCACCAATATATTTCCGTTCTAATTCAGGTAACCAACTCCATGTTGTACGCACACCACACTTAAGGAGAGTTATATTCATGTTTAAACTTCCCGGAAATATGTAGCAAACAGGTATTTTCGACATTAAGAAAAATTATTTTTTATGTTTAAATCTCCGTTTTGCATATCATACCATGTTTCGCGTGCCATACAAGAACAACCACAGTTTCAAGCTTCTTCCTAACAGCTTTCAAATACCATGCGGAAAAATCCACTTTCAGCCACACACATTCAGCCGCAAGATAATTCTCCTCCATTGGATGACCTCCTTGGCAGTCTCAAAAGAGTGGTTCTTGAATCAGGTGTTTTGTGCCAAATTTCCTTAGATCATTCATGAACGCAGTGGGTACCGGTAAGTTGCGAATTCCTCTGGTCTGAAATATTGACGCACCAACATTTAACTTAAACTGAGGGTACTAACACTCGTTAATTCGCCTAAAAATTCAAACTTATATGTCGGCGGCGGATAGGTTCTCTTTCAATGCAGGGTGGCACCCAAGGGATATTTCAAAATTTTCCACACTGAGCAATATTTTCTGTATACACTCAATCTGGTGAAAAATGGTTTTATTTCGTTGGTTAAGTTTTGACGTGCAAGTCAGATATCAGTTACATTCCTGATTGGTTTAAAGTGTAAATTTTTTAAGTAGGAACCAGTTTTACAGTGCTGAAATTACCGGACCAGATTACTATTAGAAACCGGACAAAAATCACACCTAAGTATCCACACACACGAAGTGCCTTCTGATATGCAATTGACTTTTGGTTTGATCTAATCAGGGCGGATCCTACTTGAAAGCAGTCCGTATAAAAATGTACCGGTAAATTTAATTTCAGTGTTTCTTAGGAAAAGCATGTGATTAAAGGCGTGAGGCGCCCTCTTGTTCACGCCATCTAAGTACAATCAAATTTCGGATAACGCGGTTGAGCAGCCAGGATAACTATACTAGGCTCTGTTGTATTGACTCTTTAGCAAGTGGTCGTTGACTGCCAAATTGAGCAAGGGTTTGCTCAAACCACATTTAGGAGAACATTTCCGTGTTTTAGGTTATTCGGAATCGCAAATTTTGAACAAGAGATCTGGTGCTGAATAAAAAAGACCCACCAACTTCTGCAATGCTGATCAGGTAACCAGAAAATGTCGCCCGACAACTTTAACCAAAATGCTTCATTTTATCCCTCTTACATTTACACTCAGAAGCGCAAATTACTGAAAGTTTACTTCCTTCTGAAAGCTCTTGTTGCTTTCGAGGACAGCCTTCAACTGTCTGTTATCATCACAGCCACAATTTGAAATCTTCTGACTAATCTAGCGCATACTTGTTAACTTATTTACGTTTTCTACCAATTCTTCTTGTCTTTTTAATGCGTTTGGAGGCATTGGTGGCCTGAACTTCCTACGTATAGGTATTTTGCGGAAACAATCCAACGAATAACCACTCCAACAATCTCTTAAATGAAAGGTTACACTACTTGCTGTCTTTGGAACTGTAATTAAAATCACTCTGATATGAAGAAAGTAGGGTTTATTATATTGCGCTGCTTATATGTTTGCTGAAATTTTGTCCAAAACCCTCGACCGATTTCGCCCCCTTTCGAGGCTGATAGGTAGGCGCAGTCCCCGAGCTTCCGTCAAAATTATGTTCTACTCGAAAGCAAATTGCAGAAATTAGCGAAATACACTCATTTTCAAACAAATTTGACTTCTCGACAGACTCACCTGGGACCCAGCTGAATCTCTCGTTTGTGATGTTTCCATGCAACTAAATGTACTGCGCCAGGCCGCCTCATGCTTCAGTAGCTACGATATTCAAGATAACGCGACACATGCATATTCAAACTGCACTACTCATAAGTTAGTTGCAGAACCAAATTTGTTTCCAAATGAGTGTATTTCGCTAAAGTAGGGTTTTCAAATTACATTTCAAATTTCAAATTACATTCGAATTACATCCCAAATTATTTACATTGCAATTTCAAATTTAAATCAGCAATCTTTTGCATTTGAGCAAACCTTTCTAAACAAGGTTTTACTTCCACGCTAACAGGTTGGCAAACAAGAGGAAATGCACTCTATCTATTTCAGTAGCTCCTAACGTCCCCTCTGTGTAGGTCAACTGAGATCCTTATCTCCAGAGACTGTACGTTAAGACGTTTGACGAATGTGGGAAATTATTAGGTTTTCTTCTTCTTAAGTCATGGTACGTCAAATGACACTTATTAGTAACCTACCCAATCTTTGAGTCTCAGCTGGTTGCATGAATGTCCACAATGCGCATATTAGAAAATTTGCATATACCATTGTTGTGAATGGAGCCAGCAAGCGTAATCTCCTTATATAGATTTTTTGCCTAACGTACATTCTCATGCCAAAGACATAGTTCAACTGACTGCAATTTGCCTTCACGAAACTTCTAAACTGCATTTGACTAATTGTTGGACACCGTGATGAAGCAAATAAAATTTCCATTGATCACATAGTTGTTTTTTTCGCTTGGCACTGAAAGTAGAGTTGCGGAATTGGCAGACACCAAGTAAAGACATGTCCGGCCATAATTCTTTGTTCGCGGAAATGTAAATATTTCAACCAAGTGCGTTTTTAGTTCAGAAACTTAACAGTGACTTGCACGATCGTCCAGCACAACCCATTTTCCTTCATAAAATACAGTGCAATGTGACTGGCGCAAGTTGATGAGAGTTTTGGCTTTAACTTTCTTACAAGCGAGGCCGGTTTGCTAGAATAATCATGTTGTGTCAGCATCCATTTTCGGTGCATTGTAATAAAAATAATGACTTGAAATCCTCATATTTGGATTGGCGGGCTGAGATTCGTGGCTGGGGAAATCGTGTTTCACCAGTCTAAGACAACACTTGTGGATAAGTTTGTCGCACCGTATCCACTTTCAGGCATATCCTTTGGATCAGCAATGAGGACTGCTCCGCGCAAAGAAATATTGTGGGGATATAAGGTGCAATATTATAGCTTTCGTCATTCGCTTATGTCAAATCATACGAATGAGGTGTTTTGACTTTTTTCTCCAGTGAAATTACAGTTTTATGCACCCAGACAATGCGAAGTAACAAATTATTGTCCGATAGTTTGTTCGAGTAAGGGTTTAAACGAAAGAATGATTGATTTTATTTGTGGTGTTCTAAGTAAAAAAGTGACTGGAATACATGTGGAAGATTGTCTATCGTAAACCAAAGTTCCTGCAAATTACAGCTTTTGTCACAATTTCGTTCTGGCCTATTGATTCACAGTTTGAGATGCTTGTTATCTACCCTTAAACTTTTCGACTGCACCATGCACGAATAATTTCGAACTGGCACCAGAAGCGAATTGAATATGTTAATGGTTATCGTGGTGATAGTTTTGGTAAGAGCGTAAGAGCATAATGGATGTTCAAAGTGTCCACGGATGCATGTAAAATAAGCAACCCCCACAGAGTTTCTAAAATGAATGTTCCATCTTCGCATGTATACTGTTTAAAAACATCCTGAGAACAAATCTGATGAAATAGGAAAAGGCTCTTCTTACATTCGTAGTTTAGCACTGGCCGCACACTTCAGAAGGACAAAATCGCAGGGAACGTTTGCCAACAACGAATGTTTGATTTCAAATAGCATGACTTAGCGAAAATGGAGAGGAAAATAACCACATATATTTTTTGCATATATTCAAGCGCATATATATGCATAGTCATACGTTTTCTCATACTTATAAGAATTTTAATGTCATCTGGCGCCATCAGACGGTAGGGACTCAAAAGTTGACTACTGAAGGAAGTATAGCACTGCTTACAACCACTCTAGGCTTTTGTCTTTCATGTTCACATATGTGACTATTAGTACTGGAATAATCCTGCAGGTTGACGTCCAGTTGACTAATAGTGGCCAAACTGGATATCGTGTGAGCCTGTTCGAAAGGTCGTTCCGCCATTTACAAAATAGATGTTCCCCAGTTCGTTGTGGACTTTCCCCATGCGCCTTAAGATCAACGGACTTGGAATATGTTCAGCGCAGTTAGTCTAGGCAGTACAGTGACCGTTTTCTTTTGCATTACATAAAATTTGGCTCTGAGAAACATGGATTTTATGGAACTACCGGTGTTTGGTTACGGCTCATACTTCAACTGTGAGTTTAGGTAGGGTTTTCTGGATAAAAAATCAACCATAATACCGGAAGCTTGCAACTGCACATCAGTCCTTCTAGCTGTTATCTCAAACCGCAGCAAACAGCTACCGAAGGCGGCAGTCACGTATAACGCAATGTTACAAAATTACGAAAGAAATCCGTACGCGAACCTTGAGTTGTCCAGTCTAACGTTCATGCACTACTATTAAATTGTCCCAAAAATGGGTCATATCAACGACCTGCAAAATTTCGACCAGGTGAACTGCACCACCCTGGGTGCTGGAGAGCTGAAATATGTTCTGATTTTAATCAGAAAAATGCCAATAATACCGACTAGGTAATGGACGTGACCTCAATATAGTGGCAAAAGCTACGTCATTTTATTTGCTAAGGATCTCACGGATTTATTTCATTGACCATAATGCAAACTACAATGTCCACACAAATACACAATTTACGTATGTTTTTGTATCGTCTTTGAAATTTACTAGAATCTGTTGTGCGTGACGATTGTTCGTCGCTTGTAGGCAACAGTTTATGTCAACAGGCATTCCCCAACGGTAAGCTGAGTGAACTTGTGTAGCATCAGTTAGGAAATTGCCGAAGAGACATTATGGCCCCAATGTCTTTCCCAAGAAGTTGAAAATTGGCCGCAAAATGATGCCACTAGTCGTGACAACCTGTATGGAGCTTGAGGCCCCTTACTAGCTCAAGCAAGCTTCCCTGGGTCCTCAGCAAACCTACTTCTCCTGGACCTTGGAAGGGATTCAGCATGTTCAGGTGCACGTGTCGGGGAAACATAAGTCGGTTACCGCATAACCTCGAATATGACCGGTTGAATGGAACGTCATGCAGTACGCAGTAACTCTGAGATTGTTTTATTTATATCGGCAAAAAGAAACGCTAATTAGTATCAAACTGCCTCCAAAAAGAAGTTGGGAAAATACCAAAAGATTTATTGTTTGGTGGTGCCCTGAAACTGAAAGGGGTGTTTTACCAGGCCGGTTTAGAACTTAGCCGATTTAGAGGAGCTTAAAGGGGACTCGAGAGCCAATAGGTGATGATTCTTAAAACGAGTCTACCTAATCATTCTAGGATAATTGGCTAGAAATTCCGGATTGTTGGTTAGTATGGCTCACCTATATTAAATGGACTAGTTGATGAATGTTTTCTGAAAAGCAAATCTGCATTTTTAGGCTTTACTTCTGTCATCTAGGGCAACCTATCGTTGACACGGTTTGATTGAAACTTAGTGTCGCGCGCTCCACCTCTCGAAATGCCCAAATTCCCAAACAGTTCATGCGTCTAATGCCAAGTGCACGCCAAAAACCTGCCATCGCAAGCACTCAACTGCCATTTGATAGTCACCAACGTTTTAAAGGTGGACTGTGTACGCAACACTTTTGATCATCGGTTTAGGTAGGAAAAATCCTGAAAATGTGAGCACTCCTGCAATGGTTACATTTTTTTATGCAGCACTGCCTTCAGTCGGTATCAAGCTGGTGCCCCACCTTCTCGGCTGGATGAAACTTTTTCGGTGAATTAGAAAAAAGTATTCGGCAATAAATCAGCCGATCCAAAATGTCAAGACTTGAAACGTCTTCCAATTAACTTAAAATTATTAAACTGCTTTCGAAACAAATAACCGTGGATTATTCAAACGACGCCTTACAAGACGTGATTGGTTGGCCCTTCGACCTAAGGAACGCCGAATTTGTTCCATTTTCGAGGGGGGGTTGAAACCTCAGGAAACAAAGTTGAACCCTATGCTTTTTTCGGCCTACTCCGATCAGCTTGCGGAAACACTAAAGCTATTTCACAGAAAGTTTCTTTAACTTGACGATCCTAATGCGTTCGGGGGAACTCATGTCCTAAGTCGAAAACGAAGCTCACCAAACACGAGTGTTTTTGGTCTGCCAAATTGTAGCTGCCACAGTTTCGTTCACCCACGAGTTGGGGAGGTGAGGTATGTAGCTGCGCATTGGAGGCGGGAACTGATAAGTTTGTGCGTAAGTACAGCACTGTAGGTAAACTGATCTGTGGGAAGGATTAGGAAGGAAGCTATGCATTGAACGCAATAGCTTGGATGCATGGGGGCCATTGAGGGAGCGACTGGGCTATGTTCGACAATGTCTCTAACCCTTCATGTGGCTCGTCTCGGGGTCCCCATCCAGGAAGTTGGAAACGACCAGCGCAGCTTAATTTTCTGGTAACAGCCTTTATATTTCGCTGCTAAGTCATTATTTGACCGCCTCCGGCTCTCTTCCACCCTTCATGTGGTTGTGGGAAATGATCCCTTCGTGGAACTCGTTCGATTGGCATACGAAGCACGTGGCCAAGCCAGCGCATTGTGATCAGTTCATCTATCGAGGGTGAGTTATTCATCCCGAATGCCATTTGACAAACTTCAGCACTGCTGATCCGGTGTTCCCACCAGATTCTTGCAATGCTCCGAAGACATCGATGGTCAAACACTGAAAGTCTTTTGACGTCTTCGGTGAGGAGCGGCCAGGTTTTGATCCGTATAGTAAGATGGAGCGCGCCGCAGCATTGTAAACTCGACCCTTGACAGAAAAGCTGATGTCACGCCCAGATGACGCAGGTTCACAAAAGCTGCTCTGTCCTTCCCAATCCGGATGGAAATTTCATCATTCGAGAGACCACCGGTACTGATACAGCTGCGCAGGTAAACAAATTTGCCCACTACCTCAATTGTTTCATCTGCAAGCATGAGGCTATGGTTCGAGTCCAACAAATCTTGCAGTAGCAATTTACACCTTGCAGGTGTGAAGCGCATGCCGAGCCGCGAGGCAGAATTATTTAGATTATTTAGTATTGTTTGCATTACCACGTGGTCAGATCCCAGAAGAGTTATGTCGTCTGCGTACTCGATGTCTGTGAGCGGAAGCCCAGGGAGCACTTGACCCCATAGGCATTAGAGGCTGGTAGTGAGTCTTCCATGATCGTAGTTGAAGAGGAAATGTGAAAGAGGACAGCCCTGTCGGACACCACTTGATGTGATGAACTCAGGAGAAAGCTTCACGTAGACCTTTACACGGCCGCGGGAGTTGGCGTACAGCGCCTTAATGAGGGTCAAGAATTTATGGGGGACACCTCTGCTCCACAGACACTGCAATAGTACCTGACGGTACGCATAGTCGAAGGCAGCTTTCAGTTCAAGTAACGCAACCATCGTTTGCTGATGGAAGCAGTG
>NW_008752163.1:209234-233848 GCF_000715545.1 Opisthorchis viverrini | reverse complement strand
ATGGTCAAACACTGAAAGTCTTTTGACGTCTTCGGTGAGGAGCGGCCAGGTTTTGATCCGTATAGTAAGATGGAGCGCGCCGCAGCATTGTAAACTCGACCCTTGACAGAAAAGCTGATGTCACGCCCAGATGACGCAGGTTCACAAAAGCTGCTCTGTCCTTCCCAATCCGGATGGAAATTTCATCATTCGAGAGACCACCGGTACTGATACAGCTGCGCAGGTAAACAAATTTGCCCACTACCTCAATTGTTCCATCTGCAAGCATGAGGCTATGGTTCGAGTCCAACAAATCTTGCAGTAGCAATTTACACCTTGCAGGTGTGAAGCGCATGCCGAGCCGCGAGGCAGAATTATTTAGATTATTTAGTATTGTTTGCATTACCACGTGGTCAGATCCAAAAACAGCTATGTCGTCTGCGTACTCGACGTCTGTGAGCGGAGGCCCAGGGAGCACTTCGACCCCACAGGTATTAGAGGCTGATTGTGAGTCTTCCATGATCGTATCAATGACAAAGTTGAAGAGGAAAGGTGAAAGAGGACAGCCCTGTCGGACACCACTTGATGTGGTGAACTCAGGAGAAAGCTTCCCGTAGACCTTTACACGGCCGCGGGAGTTGGCGTACAGCGCTAATGCGTTCGGGGGAACTCATGTCCTAAGTCGAAAACGAAGCTCACCAAACACGAGTGTTTTTGGTCTGCCAAATTGTAGCTGCCACAGTTTCGTTCACCCATGAGTTGGGGAGGTGAGGTATGTAGCTGCGCATTGGAGGCGGGAACTGATAAGTTTGTGCGTAAGTACAGCACTGTAGGTAAACTGATCTGTGGGAAGGATTAGGAAGGAAGCTATGCATTGAACGCAATAGCTTGGATGCATGGGGGCCATTGAGGGAGCGACTGGGCTATGTTCGACAATGTCTCTAACCATTCATGTGGCTCGTCTCGGGGTCCCTATCCAGGAAGTTGGAAACGACCAGCGCAGCTTAATTTTCTGGTAACAGCCTTTATATTTCGCTGCTAAGTCATTATTTGACCGCCTCCGGCTCTCTTCCACCCTTCATGTGGTTGTGGGAAATGATCCCTTCGTGGAACTCGTTCGATTGGCATACGAAGCACGTGGCCAAGCCAGCGCATTGTGATCAGTTCATCTATCGAGGGTGAGTTATTCATCCCGAATGCCATTTGACAAACTTCAGCACTGCTGATCCGGTGTTCCCACCAGATTCTTGCAATGCTCCGAAGACATCGATGGTCAAACACTGAAAGTCTTTTGACGTCTTCGGTGAGGAGCGGCCAGGTTTTGATCCGTATAGTAAGATGGAGCGCGCCGCAGCATTGTAAACTCGACCCTTGACAGAAAAGCTGATGTCACGCCCAGATGACGCAGGTTCACAAAAGCTGCTCTGTCCTTCCCAATCCGGATGGAAATTTCATCATTCGAGAGACCACCGGTACTGATACAGCTGCGCAGGTAAACAAATTTGCCCACTACCTCAATTGTTTCATCTGCAAGCATGAGGCTATGGTTCGAGTCCAACAAATCTTGCAGTAGCAATTTACACCTTGCAGGTGTGAAGCGCATGCCGAGCCGCGAGGCAGAATTATTTAGATTATTTAGTATTGTTTGCATTACCACGTGGTCAGATCCCAGAAGAGTTATGTCGTCTGCGTACTCGATGTCTGTGAGCGGAAGCCCAGGGAGCACTTGACCCCATAGGCATTAGAGGCTGGTAGTGAGTCTTCCATGATCGTAGTTGAAGAGGAAATGTGAAAGAGGACAGCCCTGTCGGACACCACTTGATGTGATGAACTCAGGAGAAAGCTTCACGTAGACCTTTACACGGCCGCGGGAGTTGGCGTACAGCGCCTTAATGAGGGTCAAGAATTTATGGGGGACACCTCTGCTCCACAGACACTGCAATAGTACCTGACGGTACGCATAGTCGAAGGCAGCTTTCAGTTCAAGTAACGCAACCATCGTTTGCTGATGGAAGCAGTGTCGCTGTTCCAGAATTTATCGGAGGGTGAAGATGTGATCGATACGACCTCGAACGACGGGACCCAGCTTGGTTTTCACGGATCTGCCTCTCCCTCTGTTCAGTCAACTTTCGAAGGACAAGGCCAGAGAGCACCTTCAAAGCCACAGCTAACAGGTTAATGCCACGGTGGTTTTCACGTAGCGTCAGCGTACCCTTTTTGAAGATAGGGATAACTGTCAACATACGCCATTCTACAGGCACCTTCTTTTCGTCCCATATGAAAACAATAAGCTTAGTCGGACGGGCCACCAGGGATTTTTCGCCCTCTTTGAAGAGAGCGGGATACATACCGTCCGGTCTTGGTGCCTTCTCACGTTTCACTGCGGCTATTACGTACCTTATTTCTTCTTCCGAGTGGCTATCGAGCTTTATATTCCATTCCCCGTATGCATCATCTCCACAGGCTGTGTTGCGCGAGGCCAGCTGAACTCTTCTTCGAGGTGTTCGGCCCATCTCTCTAGTCGACGTTTTTGAGAGTGAACTAATGGGCCATCTTTGTCACTTATCGTTTTGCTCACCGTTGCTTTCCTAGGGCCAGTCGATTGGCTGTTTCCCGTAGCGAAAGCCTTCCCCATCTCTGGGGCTTCGATGTCCACCAGAGCTCTCGGTCCTTCCTTAGACTCTTCACTATTTGGCGTTTGAGGGATTTGCGTGCGCTATCTAACTCCCTTCATTCTGGTATTGCTTCCCTTGCATCAATCATGGATAGCGCTTTTGATGACATCCAATGGTCTCATCGTCGAATTGGAGAAGTCGGACAGACAGCACTGAACGCTGCCGACATAGCTACTTTCACATTTGGCCACGCTTCATCCACATGCTCCCTGCTCCCAAAGTATTGTTTTACTGTGAAAAGTTGTTCGGCTAGTTCAGATCGATACTGTTGGGCTATGGTATTTCTTCAAAGTCAGTGGACTGACATGCTTCTTGCTGACTTGCGAGGGCCTGAAGGGAAACGAACCGTCAGGCGTGCATGCATCATGGCGTGGTTGGAATCAAGTGGTGTGCCGCAGAAGGAACGGCATTCTTGAACTGTGGACCTCCACCGGTGACTGATGGCCACTTGGTCCAACTGGGTTCACGGCCCATTTAGGGTTAGTGGCCGCCACGTTAGGCGATGCAAATGTTTATGTTGGAAGTTCGTACTTGTCAGAAACAGTTCATGATCACGACAACACAATTGTAAATTCCATTCTCTGGTGCTGATGTTGGAAGTACTTGTCAGAAACAGTTCATGATCACGACAACACAATTGTAAATTCCATTCTCTGGTGCTGCCTACAGAGTCCTTTGACTGAAACACCAAATTTTTCAATGACCATTCACATATCCTCCCTAACCTCATCATTTGAGACGGCAAAATCATTGTTCAAATTGCTGCATCAGTACCTTACAACTAAACAGTTCATTGTATAATACTGAATGCCTTAGAATAAGAAGCACTTTAAGGAAAAGATGAGGAACTGGAACCTCCAAGAACGTAATCAGAAGTTAGACAGATACAGAGAGGACGAAACTACTGATAGTGATCAGCCACCACTTCCTGAAATACCTCCATCCAAGCGTAGAAAAGATCAGGGGGCCTCATTCTGGAAGACACACCACAACTACGGTAACCAAACTCTTCGCACGCATTTTTGGGCTTACTTCTGCGAAGTCATACGTTGTTTACTTGCACCATTTTGAAATGGACACACTAAGCAAATCTCTTCTTCTTACACGAAGCTGCGACAGGCGTGGTAGCTGGGGGCGCCATCGGGGTTGGTAATACGTCATATGTGTTGCAGCTGACGTATCAGCTGCACAGCCAACCACCTGTTTTCCACTGCTCTTTATGAATTCGTTACCATTATTTAATTTTTGCAATGCTCCTGAGGTCTCGGTTGTGGTCCACCTGCTTGGCAGCGATTATGGTACTCCAGACCGATAAACTTCACACCACCATCAAACTGAAAACCGCTGTTTTAATGAAACTCTAATGTTCACCCATTATTTGATCAATGGCAGTTTTGGACAAGAACGGAGAGGGTAAACGTCTTATTTGGATGCCGTTTTTGTAGGTAAAATTTTATGGGGCTCAAGGGAGCTCATTAAAACTCGTACGTCTAAGCCATCCCCTTTGAGCTAATGTATTGAGCGAGGTGCTGGCCGATCACTAGAAAAAAAGCCGCCTTTGAAGTAGAGAAAGATCGAAATTGCTGGTTTTTTGTTATAATTGGCGTTGCTCTAACACCCGACAGAACGCACAGTTATGGTCGATGCAGCCTCCACCCAAACCAAACCGCGCTTGTCACTCATGAGACAAGGATTGGCTTGCCATTGTAAGACAAGAAGGATCAGTGACGTTAGAACCCCTGTTAAAACGGTTGTCAAACTAGCACCTCTGTGGTTATTTCTTTTGGTGCTAGCATCAGTGTCAACTCACCGAAATTGGCCAAGAAAGTGTCTTTTTTCTCTCGAATAAACAGAAATAGGCAAGATGTGTAGTGATTTGTTAATTCGCTGCTATCTATAAACAGGCAATGACCAGCAACGCGATGAGACTTGAGTTCCCAGCATTTTTTGCCCCATCCGCTGCCTGGGCTCTTCGAACTCTACAAGCTACCCTCACTGCACAGACACTTAGTTACACATGGTGATGGTTAGTATGTCTATCGCTGTGTCTCCAGCAAGGTTGGGATCTATGACAGTTTTACTGTTTAAATGAGGTTGGATGAGTCGTACCGCAGACAGAAAATCTAGCTTTTACTAGCATGTAGACATCCGTTTTCTGTGAGAATCAAAATTTTGCCTGATGAATTTAGATTTGGAATGTCTTGTAATTACTTCTTTCGCAAGATAAATATTTTCTAAAACTGAGAGAAGGATAAGTTATTCGGAGTATCTTAAGGGTATTATCCACGTTAATTTGCTAGCACTGCGCAATCTTGCCTAAAGAATTTCGCCAACAACATTATCTTTGAACCAAGTGAAACGCAGCCCCATCTGTTTTACTATCGCCTTAGCGGTTTAATTAACTGGCATGCCGACGACGATTGCGGACATCTAGGGTCAAAAGTCATGAATATGCCAAACAGATGTATGACATATAGCTATCGAGTTAACTACCCGTATAACGGGTACTAGTCATGAAGCATGCGAGTAGGATGTACCTTTCTTATAACCCCGGCTTGATCTAATGGAATGTGGAATATGTTACGGAATTGGCTGAATTCTTTTGCAGAATTCGTTTACGCTTGCGTGATAGTCAGTGAATATCCACGGAAGTTAAAGAAGACGCGTTCAGATTGAAAACGGATATTCGGTTCTTCAAAACAAGGTGGATATGAGAGATATAATTTCCTGTCCCATCGTTTGTAACTGTTCAGTCGGTGTTCTCTAATTAACAGCTTCACGAAGAAGGGGTTTCCTTCTTTCACCTTTGGAAGAGCTAGAAGAATAAAGCAGGAGAGCTCGAGAAATCTTTGCCGCCGTTCAGAAAAGGACTAGACAGAAAACGGCAAGTAGAAAGGCACGACCGTTCCCCATAGACGCGAAGGTCAAGTGAGAGGATCCTCAGAATCCCGGAAGGAGTGGACTAGGTTGTCTGAAGCTGGGCAGTCGACGGCAGGGTCTGTTTGTCGTTACCGACAGCCGGGGGAACGTCTATACAATTCAGGACGTTCGAGGATCTAAAAGAGTAATTTGAAGGCAGCTTTGTAAGTGGCATGTTACACTCTAACAGCGACCGAATAGACCCGCTACGGGAGCCAACCTGAGGGAGGTAAGTGAAAATCGATGGCATGCAAAGTCTCTTTAAAGAGGGAAGGTGTGACGGTGATACTGCTGATAGAAGGGCATGCAAGCAGTATGTTCTCTCGTAAATCCACTACGCGTCTCTTGAAATGTAAAATCTATTATGGATTTGTGGAGTCGCTTTGTAACATTTGCTTGCAGTTGCCTAACAGTCAATGAACATCCGGGAAAGTTCAAGAAGGCGCGTTCAAGGAAACGCTGGAAATTCAGTTTTCATAAACAAGATGCAAATGAGAGTTTTGCTTCCATGTCCAATAGTCTGTAACTGTTCAGTTGGCGTTTTCCAATGAACAACTTCGCAGCGCAGGCCTTCTTCTTTTTGTGCAGAATAATTTTTGGGTTGATTCTTTTGCGTAAAATTTGCCTCGTGTTCAGTTCGAAGGACTAGCATGATTATCTAAAATTCTGGAAAAAGAACCAGGAAGTTGTGCAAATTTCTACACTGCTATTGCATTATCACCTGTTTTGAATAAGCGAGCTTCGCCTGACATGGCCATTACGTGGGATTCGGAGGACACTTAACCACACAAACGATTCTCATTTTAATTTTGATTCGGTGTTACTAACTGATCAGAACAGCGCTACTGGCAAGCATGTTTGTTACACCTTCAAAATAGATCAACCCAATTAAGTTAGGGTTTCTTTTGAGCATGCTGCCTGGATAAACATATATGTTTACCATTAACTTGCCCCTCAGCGTTTAATGTGTGGTCTTTGTTAGAAACATGTTTTAGTCTCTCCAACGTCATTTCTTGCTTTGTATACTGAATGTCTTTCATCTTGCGGAAGCCACACCACTATTGAGGGAAAATTTTCCGGAAAAGTAAAAAGTTTCAGCATTATCACTTTAACACCCGGAATCAACCTAGATAACTTGGGCGTGCCTATTTGATGCATGATGAGTTTGGCGATTTTACGAGCCCGGCTTGATACATAGGCGTTATATGTGCAGGTGTTGGCTGAATATTTTCACCTCTACAGAGGACACCTTCATTTCCTTGCAGGGATCCTAAAATATTGTGTTCTTTTTCTGCAATCAGAATTCCTTATATATTATGCAACATGAAAATGGCTCAACGTGATCTGGTATATTTTAGAGATTGGTATGACCGGACTAATATGATCGTTATATTTTTTCTCACGGGTTCCGGGTAATAAGAACTCCACAGAGACTTCGGCAAATTCACAATATTCACCTACAACGCGAGTTAATTCTTCAAGAGTAGTGGCATCAGCATCGTTTTCAGCAAATATCGAGTAAGATTTTGCCGTCAAATTCCGTCAAACTTTGTCCATTACGGTGGGTGGCCAACGTGTTGTCACAGAAGTTGATTCAAGTTGCTATTCTTTTAGCTACTTTGAAAGAATTATAGCGGTTAAAGTAAAAACCATACAGTTTTTCTCGTTTTTTTCACATTAATATAGTCGGCCTAAGCTCGTTACCCCATGCCGATCATTTTACAACTACCTGGATATTGTTGTTTGGTCTTTCGTTTTTCAGACTTATCGCTTCTAAAGAAGCTCAAACTCTACTTATTGAAGCATGAAAAATGGACAATTAATGCAACATAATATATGTCACACAGATTGCATATCGCGAGATAATTTGACGTAAAACGATTTTTCTTGTTGCTGCGTCGTAGGTTACTCAACTTCATGTTCTTCCGGTTTGTAGTTCATCACTGGAGGGAAAAAAGGTTCAGGCAGTAAATCATAGGTTATTTTTCGCACACGCAGAAAAATTTACTTACGTGCCACGTAGTTCTCCAGAACTGTTTTGGAAAGCATAGTTTAATGATTAGTAGCCACTTTTTATATTTGGTGATTATGTACACTGTCTATCATTCTTTGCTTACTCTGTTCTTCGTTATTCTTATCTGCAGTGAAAGCGAACGACAAATGTTTTGGTAAAATGGGCGGGCGTCTCACAGAACTATGTTTGAGTATTTGTTTTACTGGGCTTTTGATAGAGGTGGAAATGCACACTGGAATACTTAGCGCACATAATGCATTTACATACATGCGCTCTTCATCTAGAAAATTTGACCTCTGAACTTTGAACGCGCGTCTTTTATAGGCATTGCGAATGCATGGAAATCGATACTGTTTTGTCTTTTAGGTAGCAAATGTAGTAGTAATTAATTAATTGGAGGTGGATGACAGTGTTTTAATTTATGTTTATAAACACAGGTGTAATCTTTCTTGATTAATACTGTCTTTTTATTATCCGAGAAGATTAGTACAATTTTAGTATTTCACTCACATGCAGCTGTGAGGCGTTTGCAGTCTTGAAAGTGGAGTGATTATGGGACAAATTATAGCTAAGCGGCAAAGTTTTAAATCATATGAAAAAGATTTACTCTTGGAGAAACTGCCAGTATACTAAGGTATAAAATGATAGCGGCCGCACATTGCTTTTGAGCTTCGTTCATCAATAACGGCACAGCTTTTATGCCCCAAGTATCACGTGCACTGCAGTTGTCAGTTTGTAAAATTGTTTACACAATTGTACGGTGTTCCTGACGACACCTAGTGTACGAAGTGTCCATTACAATAATAAACATGTATATGCGTTGTCCTGTGTTTTATTTTGCAATTCCCTAAACCAGGATTTTGAATGTGCCAGAATTTAGATCATACTTTGAACATTTGTGACTGCTTCTTCACGCCGATAACATAGACTGTGACACTGTTGATGACGCTGCCATGCCCAGGATAGCCAGGTAATACAAGATAAAACACTACGGATTCAACATGCATTTGTTAATAGCTTCTAAATAAACGAACGAAAGTGAAAACATGGCACCAATTCAAAAAATATGTTGCCTCTAATGACGAACAAATATATCACACAGCACATGGTGCTCAATTGTTCAACAAGGTCCGAACTGCACATGATTTGAACCATTGGAAATAATGGCTTATAAATGTACAAAATATTTCCTATGACGCCCATTGTGTTCTCTTCGTCGCAAAGCTTGCCTGTGTTCTACTCACATCACTTTACGCTTACCTTCAAAGTATGCCTGGGTTTTCCCTGTATAATAGAGAATATTGTTGAAATATTTACATAATAAACCGTGGCTGTTACAAGAAGGTCTGCCCCAATATATTAGAGACCCTTGTGCCATTAGTAAATGAAGTCATACAATGGGAATCCGAATTACGCACACAAGGTTACGGAATCTAAATACTCGATTACCACCGGCGAACTTACATTTAGATGCAGCTTGCAAACCTGCAAGAGGGAGGTTAAAAATGTAGCAAGTGCTAGCAACATAACTGAGTGAATCGTCAAAACACACCAACGCGCGCAAGCTTTAAAATCACTGAGCGAATCAAAATCCGAAAGTTGTCAAAATAACCGATTCTACGGACAGTCCGTACCCAAAAATATTGCCTACGTGTAAAGACCGGCAGCTTCCCCCAGTACGCACTCTGTTTCCCGCACTTCACACAAGCTATTTACAAGCTATCCAATGAACATGTCAGCATGTGTTTCTGCATTATATCAAACAGATGTGCGCTCCAACTTACCCTGTGTGAGTGACGGGATAGCTTAAGATGTGAGCGGGAATGTAGTGCATGGATTCTTGAGTAGTGTAAAAAAAATAGAAAAGGCGATCTTATACCGATATCTTCATTCTGCCTGTTAATAACGCACATACGGTACATCGTTTCTTACCATTTTTGTATATGAAAACGGCTGAAAGAAGGGTAAGAAGCCATATTACTGACAAAAAATGACACGCATCTCCCTTGATCTCATTGACTGAACACTGTCTGGAGTTAATGAAAGTTAACAACACTCCTTACCTGGTTCTAAATACTCGTCGTCTGCAAGTGTGTATAGTGAAAAAAATATTACGAAATAGTTCACTATACCTGCGTGTTTTTTTTACATTGACTTCAAGAATATCCCGTGGTTGTATGTTTTTTGTAGAAGTTAAAGCGACAAGTCGCAGAATCAGACAATAGGACTTACTTGGCGATTTTGGATTAATTTCTACAAAAACAAAGAGAAAGCTGGTGTGTAACAACTGATTTGTTAATCTTTTATGTGCAAAAATTCTTACCAGACTCACAAAAGTCAAAGCAAAAGAATAAACCATGCTATATAACCATAAAAATTTACTACTGAGTACAAACGGAACCACTTTGCAATGCTCTTGGAAAACAGTGACAATCAGGGAGTTTTTGTGATTTAAAAATTGGTTTTGGGCTATGTGGCAATTTCTGAGATTATAAGAGGAAACTGTGTGACATGTATTAGGTAGGAAGTATATTCTTCTCAATGAATAACACACTATACATGCGTTAAAAAGGGGCGTGTGCAATCTGAAATGACTCGCGTTATCTGTGAACGACATCGAAGATTACGTCCTAGGTGAACTGGACAGGAAGGCTTTTCGCTGTGTTGGCAACGAAAGGATTGATTCCTTTAAACCAAAAGGGTCTCAAGTATTTATTTTAATAATTCATGAATTTTTGGTACAAAAGCTAATTAGCAGGTACTTGCTAAACAAAAGTGGCTTACCAAATTTCGCGTTTACTGTATCATGGGATGGATGGAGCAGTTATCAGAGCAATTTTGAAGCTATCCAATACGGCCTGATTATCAACCTAAAGGCTTGAACGGATAACTTAACCAATATATATTTCTAGGGTGCCAAATATTGCACGCATTTATACAAACTAGCTTGCTATTCTGTATCTTACGCGCAGAAATATGGTCCCTTCCAGCCCTTAATGGTCGGCACATCCAACACATCAATTCAACTAAGAACGCGGTTTCTTGAAACGCCTTCTAAAGTTAATGTCTTTTATCGCACCAAATATATGCGATTAAAAAATGCCCTAAATGATCAACAAACAGAGGCAAAATAGGCTTTCTACACAATTATGAATCTCACAAGGGTACATCACATCTTAGTGTGACGTTTAATATCATACGTATTTTCTTGTGGTCGGTGAGCTACATGTGATGAGTTTAGGTTGTTCAAGTACACCGCTGTTCGACAGCAGTAGTGCCTTGCTTTTTTTGTTTGCCGTATTGATGAAATAACTAAAGCGTTTGTGCTCTTGTTTACACTGAAAACGTTCTTCATGGTCTATTGCTACTGTCAGTCGCACAATGTAACCAAATATTTGCATAAGTACCGTGGTGACTATCTACTTATTTACTTTGAAGCTCGTCTTTGTATACTATACTAAAGCTTCCTACACTCAAGGTTAACTTACCGCTTTCTAACAGAGATTGAGCCACTGAATGAAGAACACGTATATTCTTGAACAGCTTCAGTTGGCTTCCCTCATTTTTCATCAAAGGATAACTTGACAAAATGTGTTCCCTAATCATCCCCAGTGTTCTTGTGCTTCTGTAAAACTGTTTTTTGTCGTAACTCACTCTTCTCAAATTCTTTCAATACTGTTGGATGATAGATGAACTGTTTCAATTTACGTCCATTTATTAGTGAAAGATATACTCCACTCCATTAGGAAACTAATAATACGCATCGTGGGCTAAAAATGACGGTACAGCAAAAAATAGCACGTCACAATTTCCCACTTACGTGATTCGTCTCCGACTGAAATGATATTCATGTATTGTAATCTGTTGGATGTGTGGGCGTAGAACCAACATTGGCACGGAAATTTACGCAATGTACATTTTTCATTGATCATAATAACGCCTCCTTATGAATCGTCCAAATCATTAATGTAAAATTGATATGCGCTTACTGTTTGCTAGAATTTCATCCCCTAAAAGAAACAGTGTTCCAAAAAGACGCATATACTGTGACATTTGATGGATTGGTACGAAGTGTTTATTTTGGAATTTTCGGCAAAATAGTTTTTGGAGAATTGAAAAACAGAAGTGTTCACCTTTTGCTTAATGATTGCTGAAACTGCACCGCAGTCAATTGCATTTGGTGTAAATTTGAGGTACATTGGATTAGCTTTGGAGCTTGCTGTCAAAGAATGTGTTTTATTCTCCGCATAAAATGTTTTCTATACAAAACCAGTGAACATTTAGGGGCGCTATGCAGACTCCGATAAAAAGTGACATTTTTACAGTGCACCTCCGAAGTCATGCGCCCTTTATTTGCAGGCTTGGAACATTGTCTACTAAGGAAGGTAGAATGTGTTCAAATGCACGTTTCAGGTGATTGGAGCAAAGGCCTACCTTTTGATAGAAGGGCTTCCCATACTAGAAGAGTGTATGGTATAGCTGGTTAGGATGCTGTTTCGTTTGACGCAAGTTACTTTCAAACAAAACTTGGGAAAACAAATGAAGTTTTAGTAACCACACTCAGTATTCACCTACTAACTATAGAGTCCCTGGGACGGAGTTTATAACCTGGGTCTGGTTGTGGATGAGTAGCAACATGGGCAAGCAAAACTGCGTTCAGGATTTTAACAAAGTGCAGCTTTACAGATAAGTGCTTGCGTAAGAACCGTTATTCGACGGACAAAATCACCAGACAACTTAAATCCCACTTTGCTTGACTAATCCGTAAAATGCACGAAGCCGATTATTACGAGAGGTCAAACAGCTCTTTCATTTAGCAGACAAATCTAGTGCTACGCAACGGTGTTTATGAAAAGAGTGATGCGTTCTGCAGTTTCATGGAATCCCTGTGGACCACAATTATTTGGTTATAAACCGCACAGTATATGTTTATTCGTTAAATCTTGTTGTCCGTATTATGTTGTTCTCATCGCAACATTCGAGACCTTCTCTTCACAGTGAAACGAAACATATGTTCGTATAATGTCGATGCAATTCTTGGCAAGTCACTTACGTTCATGCCATACTGAGAAAAAATTTAAATTTCACAAACTGCGTGTAAAAATTACGAATGAAGTTGTGTAAATGACTCGTAGTAAATGTGAGCATTGAGATTTCGTAAGTGGTTTGATATGAAAAATTTCGAGGTTTGTTTTCTCCTGTTAACGAAAACAATACTGACTTTGGCACAATTTTTTCTTACATTGAAATCAAAATGATATAAATGGTATTCTAAAAGAGCAACCTGATGTCTCTGATTGTTAGTGTACACACGGAAAGACGAATTGTGAATTTTGAGCCTTCGTACCTGTTGCTTCTTCCAAGTTATACACTGGGAAATGTGGATGCGACACAGAAGACACAAACGTGACATATATGTTTCATTTGGAACTCACGAGAATCAACAACAATTATGAATTCAGAGATTTAAACTGTACACATGTGTGGTACTGCAAAAGTTTACAACCCGATGTCCAATATTCCATAGTAATAATAAAAATTTGACTTTTAACCATACATAACCCGAATCTGCAAAGGTACTCACAGCTGCAACAGTTTTGTTTTGAATGTGCACATGTTATTCTACATATTAGCAACCTTCGACCTACAAAATACCAGTATAAAATCCAATCTCCCTAACTGGCGGAGCGGTGGGTATGGATTAAGAAGACAGGTTAGGTGAAATTCACTCTAGTAAAACATATGAGCATCACATATATCAGCTGAAGATGTCCTTGTTTCATTCTCGCAGTTGTTACGCATTACCAAGTTTACCAAAAAATCATAATAACATGATTTTTGCGTCTGATAGGAAACGAACTGTGGTCCCAGGTTTTCTATTCATAAACCGAAGTTTGCTTGTTTTGATAACACTTCAAGTTTCCACCAAATATCCAGCAAAAATGCAGTTAAAAAGCACCATATGCTATAATAATGACCAAATTCAACATTTAGGAATCAAACGTTATCATAAAAGATTCAACAAAAATTTCGTCTGTGTTATTGCAAAGACGCAAATATCGGACATTCAGCGAAGCCGTTTCTGACAAAGAATGTTTTCTCATCTAACCAGATTTGCGATACTTGCTTAATATTGTCCTCCAGGTTTTTAAAAAGCTTACAACAGGCCACCGACTTTTTATACTGTAGACCACTGAAGCGCAGAGTGGGCTTCCTGTTCACCTTAATTTCTGAAGTAGCGGGCGTTTGAAAGCGTATTGGTTTCAAAACAAAGTCCAATAAAAACTCGGAAACATAGTTTCCTAAAGCTTACCGTCATTCTCTGTATTAAGCACAACTGGCATCATCAAGTGAGAGACTGTCAGATATGTGACTTCAAAAGTTCGCTCAATGAACTAATTTTGGTGGAGGAACAATAGTAACTGGCGAAAAATGGCGCACTTGTGTTACTACTGAGTAACAAATATCCAATTACTGGGCGGAGCTCAGTCGTTAATTTGGAGACTTTTCGTAAAAAATTTAGGGCACATCAAATATGCAGTGTTTGTGATCTGACAAAGATAAAACGTGCTCCTTTTGCCAACCAAAGTATTCCGTCAAAACCACTAGAGATAAAAATGCGACCTAAATTGTTAGGTTTGCCTATTAACCAATAGTCACATTTCTATAGATGGGAAAACAGCAATCTTAAAAATTAAAATTTTCAAAAATGCGATCTATCCAGCATTGGATACGGCCAACTTAAAACGGTGTGCATTAAACCGTCTGGCCTTGGCGTTAAATGTTAAGTATTTAGTCAGGGCAACATCAAATGTTTAAAAGCAATGAACGTAACGGAAGCTGTTCCAGTATTTGGAAATACGTGATTCATTTTCTTGTTTTAGCCTCTTACTTGCAATGCTGTAATTCAGCACCCATATTTTTATTATGATCAAGTAAATTGAGTACCTTGCAAAGTCTTTTCCCGTTATTTGATGTAACGTACGATACAGTCGCCGAGAGTATATATTTTTATTCAAATTTACTTACAGTCCTCCTCATCATCAGTATCCGCTAAGAAGATGAGCAAATGCGATTTTTGAGCCTCAAGCTGACAAAATCCACCATCTGTATTTTGAATCCCAACCGTAATAGATGCTTTTCGGCCAAAACATGGAACAATCAACCTGTGAATTACTCAAAATTCTGCACGAATAACAATTTTTAAGCAAATTTACCGTTGTACATTGTATTAGTTTTGTTTTTGGCCATTCATTTTCTTAATAAGAATGTATCACAATAGTCTGAAAACGCTTTTGGAGAGTCATTATAGTAGTATGGGACTATTTGTAGTGGTTCATATAGTAAGTTAGTAGTGTTAGTGCATCATTATAGTATGCTAATCTAATCGAAGGAAAACGCCAACTAGGAAGCACCACGTTCATTTGGCGACAGTTATGTAGCTTGCACAAATGCACTTATTAGTCCGTGAGAAAATGTAGTCTTTGGCTATGTCACGAAATTCTAGAGAGGATTAAGCTTTGTTACCTCTGCGTGGTAGCAGTCGAAATCCGGAATTTAGGGTGCACAGCCAACAGGTCGATTATTGTGATCAGTCCCATTTCTGAAGAGCCTAGCCTCATTTTTAAGTGCAGAGCAGGGCGTTACCAAAGAACACCAGAAAATGCCTTGAAATAGATCATTCTTAACAGAAAATAACAATTTATGTGGATCGTGTCTGGCGCTTACAGACCTTTACTTGTTGTAAAACTACACGCCGGCTTTTTTGGTACAAAACGGATAACATAAGTGTTAAACTTACATACAGATGATCTAATCTGCACCAAAACGACTACAGCGAAACAGAGAAGAGTTGATTTTGATAGCATCATTTTGGTAACTCTTCAGGGCTATTACTGCTATAGTTTATATACCCGTAAATAACTCCCAACTTACATCCATAATGCTGTGTTCGGATAGATATTACTCAATTTTGTCGTGCACTACGTTATGTGTGTTCCTGCCCTTCATCCATGTGACGCACAAATGTACCGCTTTTGGAGCCGTACATTATATCAAATAGCAGTAATTCTGGACATGACCTAAGGAAGGTTGGGTTAAATTCTTACGCGTCTAAAAATGGGATATTATCCTGTGAGTAGGTTAAATTACCCAGTGCCTTGAATAGGTTTGGTTAGCGTGCTGTAAAACGCGAACATAAAATAAGCGTTGGAGTAACGATACTAGGAGTTCACTCAGCATGACATTCATCACGTAGCACAGGCTGTTGGTGCTTAACACATCTAGTCCTGAGCTAATTTCACATCGGCAAAGCCCATTCCGATAATAGTAATTTTACATGAACCGGGGAGTTTACCGTGTACTTTTTGATTCGACCTGCACGAGCACGAAAAAGTCGGCTGCCGTCTGTATATAAGTCTATAGCAACCGAACTGAGAGGGTCACGTTGGGGATTCCAGATGTCCAAGAGCGCGTAACTATTTCGACTCAGGTTATATAGATATCACAATACCGCGTTGAAAAACCAACGACTGTAGCTTTCTGCAGGCTGCTGTAGACGCATTTGGGTAGCGAATTGTTAAGGTCACAGAACAACCTTCACCAGTGGCTTTTCTGTTTTCAACGATTTCTTCCTTGCATTATTGGGGTGGTTTTGCGCCCAGTCAACTTTCTTTATGAACGACTAGCGACGCACAAGCAAAGGATTGCAAGCAACCACTACTTAAAAGAACAACGTCCTAAGATGGATGTGTGTACATGCTATACACCCAAGATCAGCGGTAACGTAAAAGTGGAATATATTGTCTTTTATACGAAAGCTCCGTTTGCTTCAAAAAAACAGGCATCCTTCATGTTAACAAATTCAGTTCATGTGGGCGCAAGTTTCGAATACGTTAACCTCAAGACGATATGTGCTGTGAAGCATTCATGAAACTGGTACTTGATAGCCAGTCGTAGATAGCGCAGCTCACCAGCCGTGGCACAGCTCAGACAACCAGAAAGCCCCATAGACAGCATGCAAGCTGCTTTGGAAATTCACTTCTGTTAGACAAAATCTTTGACAAAAAATGACTGGCAGTCGTGCTTTAGTTTATAAACATGTGATCGTGCTGTACGGGCCACAAACGCTCTGTTTAAACTCAATTAATCGCATCGCTTGCACTTGATGTGTTCGAATAGCACAATAGAATCAGCCTCATCAATAATTATTAGGCTTTCAACTTCAAACTTAAGTCATCTTTGCTTTGCCAATCCCTCAAAACATGGTTGATACTTATTTGACACCTAATGGCTCAGACCATCTGAACATTCGTTTTGAAATTTGCTCTTTGCACGCATTATGGAAAGAGGATTGCTACCTGACTATATTGTTTACAGTTTTTAATAAATATCTTGGCCAATTAGAGCCATTTCAGAGAGCCCAAGATCATCGAAACCAATGGTCAATTGTTTTTTATTATTTCATCATCCTATGAGGATGTCCACCTAGGCACATGACCATGGCTTTCAGCAACCACCGTCAATGCGTTTCATGTATTTGCTTCGGGCACGCCTAGTTTAAGTGAGTTATTTCGTCATACACTTTTTCCACTGCCTCCTTCTGAGGAATTGTTATTGCAGTCGTAAGGCTTCCCTGTTAACCAAAACTGACTTTTGTCAATCGGTATAAACCATAGATATTGTTGGTTTAAATTGCAAACTAGAAATTCGACGACAAATACTGAATGGTGGAGAGGAGATAATACCAAAATCGTAGTCAGAACGGAAGATTTACATGATCAGATATCATGGATATGCCTTCTCTGTTGATCGCGATGTCCATCAAGAAAAAGGTCCGTTCTTTTCATTTATAACGACACATTTCTTTCAAAAAACGAATCTTTACATAGTCTAGCATGGAAATACCTCAGTGAATCAATCTCAGTCTCAAACTACCGGACGGTTTCCTTACTAAATATCACAAATACATTATCACATGGGATACGACTCCTTTCATGGAAACCGGAGACCACATTCACACAGTGAATGACGCTTCTTCTGCCTGTCGACACATCGCTTTCTTGTGCGTAAGATAATTTAACTGAATACAACACACGTAATTCCTTCTCGTATTAGAACACACAAAATTTGACTTAGATAAAATATGTACCTTCCAATTAATCACTTTTCCTATCCCACCGAGCACAACTGATTCATCTTACTGAATGACCTGTGTATTTGCTTGCTGGCTGCTTTGTATTAACATTAATTTATTGTGTTTTGTGACAATCTTCGGGTATAGTATACAGTATACTTTTAGGTACTTTGCTGAATACAAAATTACGCAAAATTGTGTGATACGTTTTATAAATATTATTATCGTTTAAATTGATGTGTTCACGTTAGAGTCATTTTCATGTCATGGCAGGTATAGTTATGCCCTAACAATGTTATTATGTGTAAGTGTTAATATTCATCGAAATTTTTAGGACATTATCTCCTCTCAAGACAAAACCGTTCCGCGAATTTTGTCTTCTCGTGGATATTTCGTACCATGCTTGAACATCCAGGGATACGTTTATGGCACAAACATCCCCTGTTTAGCATTGCGATGAATCTGGAGCAACTTTCATTGTGGAAATTAGGCACAACTTCAACAATTCCGTTTACCAGTTATGCATATGGTGCATTACACTTGTTCGTTGGCATGTAGCAGAGAGAAATTTTTGACAGTATTAAAACTGGCTTTTTGCCAGATTTCAAAGATGACTTGTCGGTGCATTCACCGTATAACGGAAATGCCCGATTAAGTTTAATTTTTAAATCGCCGGTTCATAAACTCTAAATCATGTTTGCTTATCACCTTGCTTATATTACCCATAGATTATACTGACTAAGTGGAAGTGAGTTGGCTGTTCAGTATGATGATCAGGTGAAATCCTTTAAATAAAGCGGTTTCATACATAAATTTGGTAGATTTATCGCGCGGATCTGGAAAGTTGGGGGATTGCCATTACCTGTTATATTATTTGAATCCAAATGTAAGCACTTGCCACCTGCTGCGTTGCATGCGGTTCGCATGTTTAGGCTGATTTTTTTTCAATTCGAAGTTATTCCGATTCTATCCATGAACTTTTACGTGACACATGGTAGACCGAGCGTAGTGCCATCAATTGAGATGGCTCTGCAACGAGATCTTACACATGCTTAACAAAATTCATTGCACAAAAAGGCTAGCTTGTGTAATATTCAGAAACATGCAGCAGATATTTCAACACAAAAGAATAAAGTAGAGAAATGGGATGATAGCTGGTTGACAAATTAGTTTTTGTGTATAACAGTCATGTGTTAATAGATATTCAACGTGTGGTAATAAAACGGCAGCCAGTATGAGCCAGTTTTTCAAAATTCATTAAAGTTTCAACCATTTCGTTATCATTAGCGAGTCTCCAACAATTCTATGATGTGGATACCACCAAAACAGCAAGAGTTCAAAAGACCCATTCAAACCATATTTGAAATTACCCGGTCCTGCATTGGTGGATTGTGAATATGCCTACAAAAACAAGAAGTCAGGGCCGAAATCTTTAGAGCAGTTCAAAAGTTATAAGATATGAGTAGCATCAAATCCTGCTGCAGATTTTTATACAAACTAGCATGCTTTTTGCAACAGACTTCCTAAGACGACATAACAACAATAACGATGTTTTCAATTTTGCACAATGTAGGGAAAGTACGTATCTTGCAACGGACTCCGTCATATTGCGCGGCGTGAATGGAATCCAAAGTATATCACGGTATCAATACTGCTCAATACATTCGTTTATTTTCACTCATACAGCAGTATTCTAAGGCTTAGGGATGTTTCAGTGAGCTCGTGTACAGACCATAATTCTCTCTAAGCGTAATCAATAAAAGACATAAAGTAGTCATTAGATGGTGGCGGGTTAAATGACCGAACGCATTTGGGTATCTCTTAGTATGCACGAAGGCTTCCATCAGTCTATTAGGTTGTCGCTGAGACCAGCTCCTCGAGTGCTTGATCCAAACGGCACTTGCCTCCGTAAGAGATACCATATAATGTGGGATGAAATTTAACGCAAACCATCCTCAGATTATCCGTTGAATTCACCTCTCAATTGCTTCCTATTTGTCTACTCGTTTATGATGTTTCCTAAAGATTTTTAACCCAGTACCAGACCAAAAATGCAGTAACAACTTTCCTTTTTTGGCTTGAAGTGACGTTATCAAAGAAACAAGTAGTAGCAAGCTCTTGTTTCGTCCTGATCTGCGAGAAAATTCCGGCGGTGCAGATTTGGTTGTAGTAAATAAACAGAGCCTACCACGCTAAAAATAATTTAATAGTTTCCATATTATAATGATATTCATGATAAATAGGCATGTATTTTAGTATCTTACTGTTGTGGACCACAGATCCTTAATGTCTTATATTACCATGAACCCCTATCTGGATAGCCGCTTGATTGCCTGGTACGCTCGGCCAAAGCAGCAAAGTCAATGAACATACAGGCCAATTGTTCTATTGATCACTGTCGCGTACAAGCGGTCAAATGTGATACTAAGAATACAACTCACCTGTCAAGGCCGAGTGAATAACAGCCAATGAAATGTCTCAACAAAAAATGGTTTCTCCAATGGCATTGTGCAGTCCCGTTATGTTCAGAGCTGGATCTTCCAATTCTTACGAAATTCCAACACCTCATCGGAATGGAAGAATTTGGCCAGAATGTCTCAGTTGATATTACTGCGAGAAATACTGGTAATTCTCAATGAATTCGGTCGGTGCTTTAGAACTGAAAAATGCAGTAGAGTTGGTTCATCCTTATTAGGTATACGTAGCGATGCGCAATCACACAACTATAGGAAATTCCGAATACCTAACTTCTCGGCTAGAAACTTAAACACTAGCTGTTCGATCAAGAGCAGTCGTACAACAGTGATTAACTCACATTCAGATATATAAAAAGCAGTCCATTACTCAACCCCAAAAACAAAATCACACAGTCGTGGCCCTGAGCCCCTCGTCAAGTTGCGAATTTTAGAATGAAATTTCGCTCATTTTGCAGACGTTTTACTCTTCTGACCGCTTGCGGATTTATAGGTGTTGAGGAGAAGAGGAAACCTCATTTGCAAATCTCCATGTCTCATCACACTACTATCAGGCTATATGAGCATCAAAAGGAAAATATTTGACGAGATGAGTAGAACTCTCACAAGAAAGTGCTTCTCAAGAAGCCAATTGTGTTTTTCAAGGCTAAAGAATGAGCGGGTTTTAACATACCTATGTGGAAGTTAGTCACTGCAGAGTAGTCCCTCATGTTCAAAGATTGAATGTCTAAACTGCCAACTTGAAATCTGAAGTTTGAAACGGCCTTGAGTTGTTTGGATTCTCAATGGTAATAATTATCCATAAGGACGTACTTTTCATTTTTATGGTTTAAACTGATCATGCATTTTAGGTGGAGCCTCAATTGAAATACGTCCCTAACTAGTTTGTGGAAAGTTCATATTACCGCATGGTAACGGGTGCTCATTTTTTTCACCCTTCTCGACATACAGTGCGCATGATAAAACCATTGGTAACCAAGAATCCTTGTTCTACACGGTGTTTCATCCTCTCAAATCTACCACGTTTCAACGCTCATGGTCTTTTAATAAAAACGCGAGATTTTTAGTTATTTAGTCGCCTAACAAAGCATTCCACGTTGCAAGTATTAGTATTGATTTCATGAAAAAACAATGAAATGTTACTAGCACAGTGTGCATTTTACATATTATTCCGCACAGGTCATACAAACCCTATTTCTTTGCCACTTCAGATGTCTCCTTCAGACCAAGCTATACAGAACTTCACAGATGGTTATTAGGCCAAAAAACCTATTGATATCTACCAAACGTGGTTTTCTGTCATTTGTGCAGTGTTTTCTTATGCTTTATGATAATAACGTAAGATTTTTTCGTTTAGTAAAGTATTCCACAATCGAAATATGAGTACTGATTTCCATTTCCACGTGGATATGTGAGTCTTTGCGTAAAGGTTTCCGTGGGATGAGATTCGCTGTTTTCATTTATTATGCCTTCTTCCTCTACAATCATGTGTGGTTCAGAACCAACAGAATATGACGTCATGGTTGAATTCCGGCAGTACTCAGCTTGTCATGAAAGTTCTTCTAAATACCCCAGGCCAAAAACTATCCCCATTCGGTGCAACTGCCTATTTCTGCATTTCAACAGGATTACTATGGAATTGCGACTTTGGCCACAACAATACCCAAGCCAGGCTCTAAATCAGTACGGTCCGCAATTACTACTCTTAAAATAACTCCATTACCCTTCGAAGTATTCCTGTGTCTCAAGAAGCGGTTTTGGTTTCAAGCACACCCCAAAAATTGTACGCTACCTCGAGATCACATCAAATATATGAATACTGGTTGTGCACTGCACGTCTAAAACGGCCTCAAAGGAAGGCCACAGACATGCTGCATGAGTGGTTTACACGACGTCAGTTTATCTCCCCCCCCCCCCTCTTAAAATAACTCCATTACCCTTCGAAGTATTCCTGTGTCTCAAGAAGCGGTTTTGGTTTCAAGCACACCCCAAAAATTGTACGCTACCTCGAGATCACATCAAATATATGAATACTGGTTGTGCACTGCACGTCTAAAACGGCCTCAAAGGAAGGTCACAGACATGCTGCATGAGTGGTTTACACGACGTCAGTTTATCTCCTCCCCCCCCCCCGGGATGGTCACTACTAACTCCTTAAACCAATGGACAATGCCTTCAAAACTTTTCTTGAAGTACTAATTTGCGAGATCAACAAAATTATGTATAAATCAAACAGCACCGCATAATAAAATTCACGTTCGGAGTATGTGTGTGTTAATCCTATAGCACTTGCGGCGGAATAACAGCGGATGACGTCCGTCCGCAAAGGAAGCTCTTACAAGGTTTTAGTTGTTAAAACCTACGGACAGATACATTTGCACTAAAACATTTTTCAGTCTCTTAAGCGAATAGATCGATAGGGTCAAATTTTCAAATCTACTGCACATTGCGTACATAGGTGTGACAGGACAGGTGTCCGCTTATTTGATCGGTTTGCCCTCATATCAACTCTTTCGAACAGGTGCTGGCCAACAACCGTATCTTGAACAACATTCTAAATGTTCAGCACTATACTAGCTAATATTTAACCTGGTTTTATGAAGGAGCTATATATACGTGAATAACATATACCAAGCATGTTAGCAACGCATCGAATGACTGTGTGTTTCACTGGTATCGCATTTCTGCTCATTGTTGGACTTGAATCATGTACAGGCAAGTAACCAAATAGGCACAGTTAAAGTTATTCACCTCTTTAACCATATCAAGGAATGAAAAGATAAATATTTCAAAGGCCTTAATTCGTGAGACAGACAGCTTGAGAGTTGACACCTTTCAATTTGTAACGCAATTGTTAGTCACTTGCGTCCCGATAATATATAGACTGTCAAAATGAGCCATTGATTTCGGAGGACAGAATAGCATGTGTCAGTGTTATTTCCCTTGAATACCAATGGTAGACCTCATTCCAGCCTGCGGGTCATGGGTCCCAAAGATTTAAAGCAAGAGCAAATTTGTGCGCTCGTTTTCCTTGTGGAATTTCAGTTCACAAAGAATAGACAAACGCATCGTTAGTTATTAACGGACTTCACCTTGGAACCTGGTTAAACTGAGATGATTCCAGAGGCGAGTCGTTCAAAGAAGATACTTTGCTGAAATTGGTTGCACAATGACCTTGGGCTCGCACTGAGTGATATCGCAGCAGTGTGAGCTTTTGTTTCATTAGGCGTTTCATACCGCGTTTCTTTAACCACACTGATACAGATGGGAAAATTGGTCTGTTTTCCTAACTAACAATCTTACAAAAATAGGCTATACTTAGGGCACCACCAATTTTCCTTCCGTTCCGATAAACGCGTTTCGGTATAGTGGACGCATCCCAATGTTCATGGTAGAAATCGTGACACCAGCAATTCACTTTCAACAAAAATTTAATTCAAAGATAGTGTTAACTAAGAAATCGCTTGTCGTGCATCAAAATTTATGTACGTAACAAAAATCTACCTGCACACCAGCCCACGCTAACATATGACTGTTGGCGGAAAGTTATTCACTGATAGGTTCTTCAGATAAATCGTGGCCATAAATGAAAAATGAACCATGATTTGAAACAAATTTGGCACATTTTTGTAGGTTCTTTCGCAAACCTATGTTTCTCAATAAAAGCTATGATTCGGAGTGGGTGGAATCAGAGCTGTAGGGAGACATCCTTAATATATCGGAGATATATCATGGATTGTATGACGCGGTGAAGTATTTACGTGTAAAGTAACACCGACCGCCGGCTAGCACGTTATTGTTAAGATATTGGGAATCGCAAGGCACACAAGCTAAAGTGTATTCACACGCATAAGCGAGGGAAATTTTGGGGTAAAGGCAAGAGCGGGAATTTTACAACTATGGATCGTGTACGTAACTTGTTTACCGGAAAACTCTTGGCCATAGGAATATAAGTGCCTAAACAAAACCGTGAGTGAAGATCAACGAACGATACATAAATCAGGGAGTATTGTTCGTGGGGGTATGGACTTCTAATTTTATTTTACTTCACCATCAGATGTTTGCCCATACTTCCCTGCCTCCTAGATGAGGTTGTTTTGAAAATATGTAATTCACGCATCATACACGCTTCCAGTTACATTTTACAGCGGTTGATATTTAAAATGATCCCATGTGCTCGGCTCGATTACCACAGAAAAACTGCATTTATTCACTTACGCTTGAAAGGCATAATGTAATGAGGGACGGTTTTGGAAAAACAACTACATACATTTGACCGGTAACCATGGAAATGTTAATTGATCTGGTAGGCCACGACATCAGACATATCCGCTTCAATCTATGCTGAAAAGCCGAGAAGCACTGTACAGCTGTTTCATCCTTATTGGGAAGCATCAGCATTGCGCATCTCACGAAAC
>NW_008752163.1:206474-208389 GCF_000715545.1 Opisthorchis viverrini | reverse complement strand
TAAACCTTAAGCGCTATTTGGAGACAAACTCATGAGTATGGTTCAGCAATTTTGTGATGAAATAACACGTAGTTTGTAGACAGCAAATGAAACGAATAGAAAGTTTTTGGGTTTTTATCTACGCCGGTTTATCTTCTCTTCCGATAAAAATACTAGATCTGTACAAAAGTGAGTTGCATTCCGTAGGATGCAGTGGTCCCATTTACTCCGTCACCGCCAGTCTAAATTGCAATTCTTATGTGGTATCAACTTTTGGAAGTTACAAATAAGCGAAATAGGGTTTTGAGGATTAACACTCACAAAACACAGAGCACCTTCGTGCTGTTCCAAGAAATGCAGGTTTTCTCACTCTTATCGCATTAATTGGCAAACTTCTACTATCCGGAATTTATGTAATATGTATTGTTCCAGTCCTTGTCAGTAACCACCCTTTCTTTTGTTGCACGTAAAAGACTTTACAGTTCAGATTGTGGAAAGTTTTGAAACTGCTAGCAATAGCGCAATTACTGTAGCCTGGTGAGAACAAAAGTATGCGAAAAATTGTTCATACACTTTTCATACGAGAGCATCTGTTACCGAGACCCAAGGCTTTACGTTACCTCTAGGTACGTTCCAAACATTGGCAACAAATGGAGATTGCATGCTACGATCTTCTAAACATCTGTCGTTAGCCAACCCTAAGTTGAAAATTTGCTTTCATGCAGACGTTTGTTTTTACCATTTTAAAACAACGCGATGTCTTAGGAAATCTAGCGAACGAAATCCCATCTATTGATTACATGGATATGATACCTTGCCATAAATCAACAGTTAGAAATATTGATGACTCGCATCCGCATGTAAGAATGAATTTATGCTTTCGTATTTTTTCCAAACAAGCTGACTTCCCCGGTAAACGGCTGGTCAGTCAGGCAAGACGGTAGACTAGTTCAAGCAGTCTTTTATTTAATTCTGGAATGAAATAGAACAACTCTGAGATAGCCTGACTGCTAAACACAAAGTAAGCATCCACAAACCTGCTTCCAACTTTCGAGGAGTGCAGTTGCCTTAAAAGGAGGTGTGACACCTGATGAAATTCTATATGATTATCCACCTAACCTATTTAAAACTTGGGGCGTTTTTTACATCGGCCATATAATACATAATGCTCCTTCACATTTACAATATGCACTACGGTGCAATAAATTAAATATTCAATATGTGATTATTCACCGTGCCATGGCACAGCGCTTCCGACTTGACCGAATGCACGGCGTCCTACAATTTATCATGTATCCCCAATTCACAACGCTATCTAAGGTTTTGAGCCTACGGATGGTCTCAGAAAGACGAGCAAGGGTACATAATATAGCCAGGCATCTGAGTAACGGCTAACTTAATATAGCAACTTCACGTGCAACAGTCATTTCTTCAGATCGCTTTGAACAGTCGTATCAGGTGTAAAAACTGCTTGTCACTGTTCTATCAAGAGAACAACAGAAATGTCTCAATGTGTTATCTGCTTTGGTTTTTAGCACGCAGCATGTGTTTTAGCGCCAAAGGCCCAGTCAAAAACGCATAACAAGACTCTTATTAGCTAGTCGCCAGTAATTACTTAAAATTAACGATGGCCAGATTGTGCCAAAGCTTTGACTCAGACTGGTAGATGAATTCAGCGCATATACCATCTAATGAAGGATTATTTGTTAGTATTATAAGGATATTTGTGGATGATAAATGGAGATTTCCTCTTGTAAGTAAACTTACGCTATGTTTAACACCCGAGAAAAACCAACCGTGTGCTTCTTACGAAAAACTGAGGAAGTCATTAATTTACAACATTCCTACGACTGGCATGAACACTAAACTCTTCCGATCGCAAGTCCGTGAATATCGTTGGGAGTTACGTGTGCTTAGAATTCACACGGCGCATGAC
>NW_008752163.1:171785-203504 GCF_000715545.1 Opisthorchis viverrini | reverse complement strand
TAAACCTTAAGCGCTATTTGGAGACAAACTCATGAGTATGGTTCAGCAATTTTGTGATGAAATAACACGTAGTTTGTAGACAGCAAATGAAACGAATAGAAAGTTTTTGGGTTTTTATCTACGCCGGTTTATCTTCTCTTCCGATAAAAATACTAGATCTGTACAAAAGTGAGTTGCATTCCGTAGGATGCAGTGGTCCCATTTACTCCGTCACCGCCAGTCTAAATTGCAATTCTTATGTGGTATCAACTTTTGGAAGTTACAAATAAGCGAAATAGGGTTTTGAGGATTAACACTCACAAAACACAGAGCACCTTCGTGCTGTTCCAAGAAATGCAGGTTTTCTCACTCTTATCGCATTAATTGGCAAACTTCTACTATCCGGAATTTATGTAATATGTATTGTTCCAGTCCTTGTCAGTAACCACCCTTTCTTTTGTTGCACGTAAAAGACTTTACAGTTCAGATTGTGGAAAGTTTTGAAACTGCTAGCAATAGCGCAATTACTGTAGCCTGGTGAGAACAAAAGTATGCGAAAAATTGTTCATACACTTTTCATACGAGAGCATCTGTTACCGAGACCCAAGGCTTTACGTTACCTCTAGGTACGTTCCAAACATTGGCAACAAATGGAGATTGCATGCTACGATCTTCTAAACATCTGTCGTTAGCCAACCCTAAGTTGAAAATTTGCTTTCATGCAGACGTTTGTTTTTACCATTTTAAAACAACGCGATGTCTTAGGAAATCTAGCGAACGAAATCCCATCTATTGATTACATGGATATGATACCTTGCCATAAATCAACAGTTAGAAATATTGATGACTCGCATCCGCATGTAAGAATGAATTTATGCTTTCGTATTTTTTCCAAACAAGCTGACTTCCCCGGTAAACGGCTGGTCAGTCAGGCAAGACGGTAGACTAGTTCAAGCAGTCTTTTATTTAATTCTGGAATGAAATAGAACAACTCTGAGATAGCCTGACTGCTAAACACAAAGTAAGCATCCACAAACCTGCTTCCAACTTTCGAGGAGTGCAGTTGCCTTAAAAGGAGGTGTGACACCTGATGAAATTCCATATGATTATCCACCTATTTAAGTTCAAACTTGGGGCGTTTTTTACATCGGCCATATAATACATAATGCTCCTTCACATTTACAATATGCACTACGGTGCAATAAATAGAACGTTCAATATGTGATTATTCACCGTGCCATGGCACAGCGCTTCCGACTTGACCGAATGCACGGCGTCCTACAATTTATCATGTATCCCCAATTCACAACGCTATCTAAGGTTTTGAGCCTACGGATGGTCTCAGAAAGACGAGCAAGGGTACATAATATAGCCAGGCATCTGAGTAACGGCTAACTTAATATAGCAACTTCACGTGCAACAGTCATTTCTTCAGATCGCTTTGAACAGTCGTATCAGGTGTAAAAACTGCTTGTCACTGTTCTATCAAGAGAACAACAGAAATGTCTCAATGTGTTATCTGCTTTGGTTTTTAGCACGCAGCATGTGTTTTAGCGCCAAAGGCCCAGTCAAAAACGCATAACAAGACTCTTATTAGCTAGTCGCCAGTAATTACTTAAAATTAACGATGGCCAGATTGTGCCAAAGCTTTGACTCAGACTGGTAGATGAATTCAGCGCATATACCATCTAATGAAGGATTATTTGTTAGTATTATAAGGATATTTGTGGATGATAAATGGAGATTTCCTCTTGTAAGTAAACTTACGCTATGTTTAACACCCGAGAAAAACCAACCGTGTGCTTCTTACGAAAAACTCAGGAAGTCATTAATTTACAACATTCCTACGACTGGCATGAACACTAAACTCTTCCGATCGCAAGTCCGTGAATATCGTTGGGAGTTACGTGTGCTTAGAATTCACACGGCGCATGACTGGCTCCTGGACAAACAAGGGGAAGTGTGCGCGTTAATCACTGCTTCTCCACTGTTTGTAAACAGACGGATGGTATCAGTTTCCAAACTGAAAACCGCAAATGTGCATCTTCCTAAAGAGACTCAAGATGCGTACTGTTGGTAATTCTTTATACATGTAAAACGCTTGTATAGTTCCTCTCTGGATTTTCGCATAAAGCACCGGCACCTACGAAATGCAATATTTAATTAAATTGCTGATTTTCTAGATACTTGCCACCCTCCTGTGGACCATACGTTGGAAGTTACTAAGTCTTTTATCATCAGAGCATGTATGACCCAAATGGTCACTAAAAATCTCGAGCAATCTAAAAGGGTAACTGATGAGTCACTTGCGAGCCACTCGTTTTATTTCAGAACGACGACAACAATTGAAAAATCATTTTGCGTGTCCTGCAAAAGGGTAATATTTTCAAGGGATAGTACCCGTATATCAGTCTCTTTGCCAGCAGCAGGGACTCTTTCTAGAGTTGTCTAAGCTCTTCTGTTGCCTGTAGTCGATCGGCTGCCTCTTGTATCACTGCACGTGCAACCTCACCTTCCTATGAGTCTAAGACCCGAGGGAACGTTTTCACTAACAATTGCCAGTAGTAAGCATACCCGAATCCACAAACGGACAAGTTTTGTTCGTTCCTAAATGCATTATGTGAATATTTCATATATGTAAACCACGTTAGCCTTTTTCAGTTCACTCCTACTTATAAGCTATTGTTCTATGATTTCGATGATCGAAAACCATATGACGACGATTTTAGAATGGCTCGGTTTTTCAAAAAGGGGTAAGGACTCTATGCACACTGTTCAAACAGCAAAACATTGGTTAACTGAACAATTAAACACTGTATTCCTAGCTAATCTGTTGCAAGAATACCCCCATGTTATACAACTCTACTTCAATAGCATTTCATGATTTGAAAGCCTTTAAGGTTTCTGGTGCATACAAACTCATCAGCGGAAGAAATCAACATACATTATTTTTTTAAAAACCCCATAACCGTTCCAAATATAAAGCACAAGAATTTGCTGAGGACAGTAAGTGTCCGAGTCTTGTAAATTCCAAAGAAAACTAGTGTAAACCATTTGATTAGATTCCAATTTAGGCATATGATGTCTGATTCATCACTTGTCTGTAATACACGTTTAGATTAAAGCATAATAAAACAACAAATAACCCAGCGCTTTTCTGTTGGAAATCAATTTTTAGAAAGCAAATTTGAGTGTAAGTGTACCACAACCGACTGTACGCCAAACAGCGTGAAGGAGAGAAAAATAATGTAAAAAAATGCAAACGACATGATATGGATTTCTTTTAAGCGCACCGTAAACGCCAGCAAAAATGTTCTTCATTCCTAACTTTCAGTGATGGGCGATCTAGTAAAGCGTAAGTGTATTTTTTTTAATTTCTGCAGAACGCTCCCGGAAAGAACACATTATACAAACCAGGTTGCATTTACTTTTTTCTGAAGTGTGATATCCTGGTTTGGCACAAGTACACAATTTTCGATGTAGAGTGCAAACACGCTTTTTCACAAATTCGTCCTTGTTTGCTAATTACTATTATTTAATAAAACGTACTTTGAAAATAAATAATTTCGCAAATACTCTGCTGGCAATTACTGTCGTACCACTGAGCAGTGGCGTTCCTTTACGAACCAATCTTTTGCACTAACGTTCCCGCTACCAAGCCAGCTGTAAGTATTTGTATCTATTTTGTTAATCCTCCGAGACCCGGAGCAACATTTTCCCTAAATCAGCCTCATCGAATAAGTTTTGGCGACCCGCAGAGTAAAATATACTGGGACCAGACAGTCGCAAAATGAAACAACTGCTTTGTAGAACACCAGTAGCAAAAAATTGGCATTGTCACGCAGTGTAAAGGACACTATTGCCGTACCATTTAAACACCTGTTACGTTCCTCCTATTGCCGCTGCTCAAATGAAAGTATGTACAAATTAATTATTATTCACTAGAACAGCGGTGTACTTTCCAGTTGAAATGTATATGAAGAAAAAAGGTAAGCTTAAAACCAGTTCAGATCATTTTCATGTTGTTCCGGAAAAACTAACTCGGAGCAAAATTACCATGTCTAATAACACTAGCATAGATGGCTTTCTGTATTGTTTTACAAAAATGTTGGATGTCCAGTTGATGCGTTTGAAATTAGGCACCATAAATATCCAACACACCGAATTCTTCAGCACGCCAGTTCATGAAAAGTAAGTGTGTCATTTCACAGGCCCTTGTTTCTTTGTGAGGAATTAGGTCATCTGGTTTATATGAAGTAATAGTATAAATTACAGCAACATCAGATTCCATGAATCGGTTCCAATGGACTGGCATTCTTCATGGCAGCTTCTTGTTAAAAGCAAGTCAGCACTTTGCTGCACGGTTTTTCTCTTGAAATTCTGTTTATACATTTTGAAAGCAGTTTGCTGTGATAAATTTTGGCTGCAAATTATAAAGTCACACCTAAATTGCTAGTGAGACTTTCCTTATGATATATGTGTGACATCTCCTGATCAAACTAATATTCTTTTGTTTGTTTTTTTCAAGAACATAAATGCCTTCAGGATATAAAACCCACACGTCTCACTAGCTTTGCGATGTTCTTAAAATGCGATTGTGTATTTCATATTACTCATCGTTATAGCTTAGAATCCCGTGAAGTATAATAGTCACATTATTGAGTAACCGCTCATCGCCAAACAACCAGCTTGTACGTTGCTGATTTGAAACTTTCTGGGTTTTTCTGAAACGCACACCGATGATAATTCTAAGCAGAGACTAAACTTTTGCAGAGTGTACCTCTGAATTTCAACAGAGATTCGTTTCACTTACAGGGCGGAATCACAATCTGCACCAAACTACATCTGCGTGAACGATTATGGGGAGATTTCGCAACCTATGGAATAGTTATTCCGGATGGAATAAAATAGCATATCAGGGTTGTCATTCCAAAATCTAACACTTGAAGTTATGGCTGCTGCGTGTGGCCTTCTTCAGCAATAGCATAACAGCAAATGTCCGTTTCTCTATTTCGTGATTTCGCTTGGTCCGCTCTAACTAGATGTCACCCGTGGTTGTCGAAACTTGAAGTAACTAGTCCCAGTGGGAAAATTTATGATAATCTATTACAACTTGTCCAGATTATTTGGCTCCTGTAAAAAGCATCCCCAAAGAAAACGAGCAAACTGGCGAATATCAAAAGTAACAAAACTGTTAGCGTAGATAAGCAAGCGTTGTTCGAAAACGCTAGGTACATCAATGCTCAGGTAGCGATACACTGACAAAACATTGATGCTTCTGCGTTCTACCTGAAAAATTTATCAAATTTATCCATGTCCACCACACCAAATGGAACTGTCCATCTAAGTACTGCGTTTTGATACAAACGGAAAGAGGCAAGCTGCAATCGTTTTGTCCATCTTATGTTTAATGATTGCGTTTACCGATAAATCCAAAGTCCCCTTCAGTTCCTTAATATTGACGATATTTATCATAAGTAAATGTCTACTCTATTAGAGTTTGTGATCATATATTAACTCATATAACAAGTTTGGAGGTACAATCGTCCAGTTAAACCAGGCAGACTAATAGAAAGAGTGACCAACACGACTAATCAAAGCCCATACTGAGAAAACTCTTAAGCGTTTTGCATACAACAACATGTCGACAAGTAAATTTGAAAGTATACAGGGACCGCACACAATAGTGTTTGGCAAAGCAAGAAAGCTATGTCTCCTGAACTAACGCCAACCATAAGGTTGGATAAGTTATCATTGATGTACCCCTGAGATGCTTGAATAGAAATTAATGTTTCGTAGCATTATTTTTCATGCGTCAAAAGATATATGCGACGACGCGACAAAGCCTCTCATATCAACATAAAGAACATACGTAAATATTTATAGGCTTAGAGAAGGCATCTGGACGTAAGTGATACCTTAGTAATGTAGTTCAAATTAGTCCAATAATTTAAGGTGGCCTCTCTCACGTTCCGTAAATTTCCCATTGTCCACAGAGGACAAGTTAATACTCAAAGGTAAGTACGCTACGCAAACAAAGCTCAATTTACAAGTAAAGGGTAAAATATGGTACCAGGAGTCACTTTAATTTTGCGTTTTAGAAATTGAAAACTATTCGAGAAGTAAGCTTCGAGTATTTCCTCTGGGCATCTTTTTTCTGAGGAACACGTTCACATGACAGGCAAGAACAGTCAGCCGTGATGCATGAACGGTAATTCTAATGCAATCATAAAAAAATTCTTGTTTCATATAAGGAGGTTTTAAATCTAACAATAAACCGTACCCACCGGGGTCTGACAACCACAGGATGCAGTAAAGACCCAAATTAAATCAGGCTACCAATAAAAAATTACACTTACAAATTGCATGATCTACAGCTCATTTGTGGTGGATGACACTGCAAAATAATATTTATTGCAGTTACAAAATGATATTAGGGGAATAAAACTTGGTTGTTTGCTAACGAAGGCTGCCAATTCAGATACACTTCATACGAGTAGTTTTCATCCAAGACGAAAAGTGTAAACCTCAAACGTTTTCGTCTCTGCACGCAACTCTGCAGAGATTTTCAGCCTTAGTTTTGTTCTAGAATGTGTAACTTTTACACTGCACACTGTAAATAACCTTGATTTTGGCCTTCTGGAATTTTCCTTCATAGAAGCCGTGTTAGTTGTAGGATTGAGTCATACTGGATATTAGTCCAGGTATAAAAATCGAATTTGTAGTGCTTCTCTGTACGTCTCAGGAAGCAATCATTTCCATTAGCTCCTGGAATTGTGTTTTTAAATTTCAACTCATGTGCGTCCAAAACAACAACCACTGTCTACATAATTTAGCTTCGTAAGGTGCCTTTTCCATTGATCAAGAAAAAAGTATTTCTGGATAATAAACAAAAAAACAAATCACCTAGAATTGGTGCTGATTTTCCACCTAGTGCTGCAATAAGCAAACCGTCGTAAACACCTAGTGGCGACTTGAAAATTTTGAACTTTGTTGAAAGCAGCAACAATCCATCTAGGTCGGCTCACCTTACAAGAATATCTTCTTGGGTATTCAGGCCAGACTCCAAATGGATGCGTTCTAATTCGTTTTTTTAAACCGGACTACTAAGTTGCTGTAGTAAAGATATGATTTAGCCACTATATGCATTGGGTAACATTTCCTTCCTCTTTAGGCTGCAAATAGAATGTGATGAACACTATAATAAGCTTGACTGACCACAAGTAATCCCGAATTTGTGTGGTGGCATAGTGTTTGCGATAAAACATTCATCAAATAAACGAATATTGCATCGCAGTCCCACACCAGACCCTCAACTGTAAGTGATGATTGAGAAATAACGTTAGCTTATATATAAATCTTTAGTATCATTTAGTCAGACATGATGCATAGATTAACGATCTTTTGAAGTTATTCATGTGTGATATACGAAAGTTTTTCGTTTAGATGTTACCCATGCATCTACACCGCGGAAAAACTTCATCAACAATAAAGCCATAGACTACACTAAAATTTCTGACGAATTTTGTCTGCCATCATTGTGGTCTGTTTCAGACAGTGTATGTTTTTACATGATTGTCGGAGCCCTGCATTCCCACGGCAGGTGAACTATTCATGCTTGAAACTTTACGCTGGCTAAGACATGTACTTTGTACAGGTTGTACTTTGACACAGCATATTTTGCCCAGGCTTGCGCTAAGTGTCTGCGATCGAGAGGTGGAAGGTGCATGACCTACCTTTAAAGTATGAGAAAACTAACTAATAAACCCAGTCGCGTCGAGAACCGCCACCTCTAGATGTAGAGCACAAAACTCAATTCGCCGAGACATAGCGGCACTAGCGGACTTGGAACACGCTCTACAGCTGATAAACTGTCTGACTGATTGACCCTGCATTCATTGAACAGCTGACCGGAAATCTAACAACGAATTCCTCTTGCAAAACAATCAGTTCTCACAATATCCAAAATGACTAACGGATCCTCACTAGTGCGGAAGATTTCGCCTTTTCAAAAATAATTTGTCAACACAAAACCTATGATGTTATATTGTGCTCTAATTGTGGTGAAAAATCGTAATTCTGGAAAAAAATGCGGCAAAAACAAACATCTCAAAGCCATTTTTTGGCCGCGTCACTGTTACACTGCTCATACGTATACGCATTTCTGTGAGGAATACTTAGTCTTCTTCTGTAGTGATTTCTAAATTTGATGAATCAGTGGCAAGAAGATGTGTAACTTGTCATTGGGTGGTTCGATTTTCAGACTTGAAGACGTACCAATACAGTGAGATTATACTGTGAACCTCATTATCTTTTGTTTGTGTAAACTGGTAAATACCCACATTACGTGGAGCAACAAATCCATTTTCACTCTCAAATGATGCTTTTGTTCTTGGTGATGTGTTCCCAAAACTAACGGTCATTTCATTATCGTAGACAAATATGGTGCTCCAATATGTAAGTTTACGCATTAATTTCAATAAAAGTGTCGAGAAATAAATCTTCTCTCTGAAATCGTAACTGTCTGCCTGTGAATTGCGTTCCACCTGCATGAGTTTCATTTTAGAATGCCTTTGCAAAAATATTTGTTATTTAATAGCCACATTCAAACTGCTGTGAAAACAAAATGCCATCGCCTATCTAATTTTACTTTACAATGCATTCCCTCTTAATTTCAGCGGCATATATGTACATTGACGACAGTAAGTAGTAATGTGTGTGAGCCGTGTCATTACAATGCATTCTTGGTGTCACAATATATCACAGCTTATCGAGATACGTACTGAAGGTATACTGACTGGGTATCATGTGGGCTTGATCAATAACAGCGATTGCATTAAAGACTGTGCTTACACTGCCAGACATACCTGGATGTTTTTTTTCGATCTGTGAATGTGCTGCTTTCAACATTTAACTTTTCAGATAACGATCATATGAAAGAATGTACGTTGCCAATGAAACGACTTTGTTTCATGAGAACGTGTTATTTCGCATGGCGATGTTTTTGGCAGGATGAAAATTCACTGCCAGAATACCTGGATGTTTTTTTTCGATTTGTGAATGTGCTGCTTTCAACATTTAACTTTTCAGATAACGATCATATGAAAGAATGTACGTTGCCAATGAAACGACTTTGTTTCATGAGAACGTGTTATTTCGCATGGCGATGTTTTTGGCAGGATGAAAATTAATGCGACTGTCGCCAAACACGAAATTGTTCAGTAACGTAATATGTGCGATATAAATTTTACATCGCTTTAAAATTTCAAATATTTCTATTCCTTGAAGCATACAAAAATTGTCTTAGACGTAAGTGTCTATTGTGGAAATGTATTTGTAACCTTTCCATGTCAAAGTTAGACGCAGGCAAACCCCCCAGCGATCATGCAAACCGATTAGGCTTTTCACAGCTTGCATTCGACTCCATGAAAAGTATAAAAATGTTACGCTGTTTGTTGTTTCTAAACATCATTACTACATGGTCGTCTAAAACAGCTTGCTTTTGGTAAAGTAGGTCATAGGAGACGCATTACTGGATGGGTTATTCCTCACTTCTACAAAAACTAATCCACTTGCACTCCTTTTTATTCGTTTCGCTCCCATCAACCTATTATGTTTTTTTCAAAAGTTTTGAAGAACAAGTCCTCAAATTAAGCAAAAGGTATGCCTATTTACCCGTACAATGCGAAATTGCATCCAAAATATGCTGTTTTTTTTAAATGAAAGATATGTTAGCTGAGGTTTGCTGATGTATTCTGTCATACCTAGGCAGCATTCAACCCAAAGGTAGTCAAAAGGGTAATCCCTATCTGTTTACTTTTTCCAAACGAGACGCCCCATCACAACTGGTGGTAAAAATGCACAGTCTTAATTAGACGTCGTCATTTTGCACGTCGCCAGGATGTTAATTATTCCAGTTGACAAACTCGTTTTTTCTAACTCAATTTGTGCACAAAAAGCTTTCGGCCAGTGGTTAGTGGGGGACAATATTCTTAGCCATCAAGGAAAGTCGTTCCTACCTTTGGCTTTTGCACAAGGCCGCGCAGGTTCAGTAAATAATATTCCGAAAGTATTACAAATGCAAAACTGATTAAAGGATCTTTCCCAAAACTAATTCAAACGGCCTTAGAAGACTAAATATCCTCAAATAACAGGACAATGTCGACCCAACAGGCCAACTTACTGCAATTTCCTGGAATGTGTTTCAGACACATCTTTGGTCTTATATATGGCTTCAATGAAAGCATAGATCACGTCGCTGAGGAGAGTCGGCAGATGCAGTACTGAAGAACCCCACTACCTGTAGGAGAACTTGAGACAGTTCGTTGTAAATCCCTGGACAACCAAAAAGTTTGGAGTAGAGAACCGAGCGAAGAACGGAAAACAGATTTCCGCAGCAGCTTCTGGCTTAGAAGTGACCTGGCTGTGGATGCACCAGATAATGAAAACAGCAGCCGTATGAACTGCTTTGTTCAGTTTTCTAAACTTAAGTGAAGCTACCTCACTAAATAGATAGAACAAAGGCTATCGCCATCGAACCTGCGTCCTATATATATACCAGGTGTCGCAGGCTACTCAAACCAGCAATTTAATACCAAGTGAGTATGAAAGCATTTAGCGAACAAGGTTAAAATAACACAGCTTGAGATCTGGTCCTATTTTCTTAGATATTGTCTTGTTCCTTTCAAAACGACTGTGTTGAAAGAATACGCAAAGACAGACCTTGAGCTTCAGATGGTAATCGTGTAATATTGTCTGTGCTGGTAGTTGGATGAAGCTTCGGAGCATATGAACGTTACCAAAACTGAGGCCAGATGCAAACTGGCGGACCAAGGCTGAGCGACGATAATGACGTCAGACTAGCGTAGACAGTTTCATCAGGTTCTTTGCTTCACAGACCTAATAAATAATTCTAGATGCCTCCTGTTCACCACAGAAAATGTTTGTAGTCACTGTGGCTGGAATAATTCTCACAGGCGGTCAGGCCGAACAATAAAGTGGCTCTTCATAGCTATATCATCTGCGCACTAAAGCACATATTTAAATTTTGGCATCAAATTTAGCCCCCCAGATGGTCAGTTGAATAAGTCTCAGATGACCAATTCGACTCTCCATGCTGGGCCCCAAACTTTGCCGTCTTCAAAATATATTTCGGCCTCCGCCTAAATAACATTTATATACTCTTCGGAAATAAAGGCGTGAAAAATGTAACCAAACTGAACCTGTAAAAGAGCATCCACTTGTCTTTTTTAGGGCTTCGGATACGATTTGCTGGCTTGTCCTGACGATTTTGCAGAAGATATATTACTTTCTGAAATAGAGTGGTTTTGGGGATTCCAAGGAAAAATTCACCCTGCTACTGGACGTTAACATGGTCTGATTAAACATATATATTTACCAGACCTTGATGTCGCAACCAGTGCACACACAACCATTTCACACCACACTGGAAAGAAACCAACACCACATCAACCCCAGTCCGTATTCCTTGGGAGCAACTGTTAGCGATGCCAAAATCGTTCCGTAAAATTACTAGGTCTCAGGTGAAAAAGGATGCATATTTCTGGCTTCTGCTGGGGATTTCGTCATTCAAGTGAGGCAAGTCTATCCGGGAAAGCCGAGAAGCCATCTGCAGCTTTTCATTCCTACTGGGAACCATCAGAAACGCGAACTCAGTGTTAGTAGTTTAAACATTTAACCGTTCGCACGTGACTGACCAGAACTATGAGAAAATCGTAGGGATAAGCGACGCGAGCTAATTATACTGCTGATCAAATTCTTGTGACCATTCTTTAGTCTACAAACAACCTTAACCACAACAAACGACAAGTGAAACCATCGAGAACTTTATAAAATCGTCGAGGTAGCAAAAGATAACGGCTTCAAATTATTGCACAACGGAAAGGACAACTCAGTCAATAAATCATTTGGCTTTTCTATCGATAAGTAGTTCGTTTGTCCCCTCTTACTAGGTCAAATGGCTGAGTTCCATATTATTCAAAGTTACGCACGAAAATAGCAGTGTCAATATTGATCACATTAATGTGGTGCACTATCTCACTTCTCCTAGCCGAGTCCCTATAAAGCTGCTAACGAAGGTCGTTCCAGTTGACTTCTACACCCTATACCAGGCTTGTGAAATCAATCCATCATGTAGTTTGCTATATCGTGACAGTGATTTGGGTCTTAAGGTAACTTTCTTATAGCCGTTATAGTCAGCGCTACGAAATGGGTCAAGCCAAGCATGGCTTGATTACACTATGCTAATATATATAGTATATGGCTTATATATATACTCAGAATATATGCACTATATATACGCCATACTGCACTGGTATACTATACTTTTCAGGATTAACTTCTAGGACTGTCTTTCTACTTAACAAACAAGGGCAGTGTAACATCCGGCAGCTTATAGTTTTTCAAATTAATTAGGTCTATCGGACTATACTCAGTTGATATTTAGTAAGTGCCGGCTGTAAAAACAGGCGTACGAGGGTAGCATATACGGTATTGGCAACTGGTCTTATGAGCAAATAGGTTAATAAATTTCATAAAGTAAGTGGAACATACAACTAATAGCAGCACAGTCGGTAAGTGGACACTGGGGCAGCATGGCTTTTCGGAAGCCATAACGAGCAGGTGCCAAATGGCATACAGGCGTACGAATACGGATGCTCAAACAGTGCAACTAAGCAGTATACAGATATAACGACGCAGAAGACAGTCAGTAGGTTGGGGAGGTAACGGATCTGGCGTAAGTTAAAAATACCTCCAGTATTCAGCTGAGAGCGTGAGGAATCAGCACGCGCCATGTGTCAAACCGAAATGCGAGATAAGGCCCGTTTGAAACAAAACCTCAACAAAGATTATCCGGTAAAATGCAATACCAAGGTAATAAAAACTTCAGGATCACCGACAGTTCGAGTTTGCACAGCCGACTGCGAGCTCAGTTTCCAGAGCTCGACCCCCTAATAAGCCGGCCAAAATTAAGCTGAGTTAACAAGAAAATGCTAGCAAAAAATTACAGGTCACATAATCTTGACATTAGTAACCACAGAGTAAGAAAAACTTATGCGAAACCAAAACCCCAAGGAGCCAGTGGCAGGGAAGCCGAATGATGTTATAATAAGCAGGCTTAACTCACACTACTCGTGAAAATAACCGCTTGTCATCGTGGTTTCAGAGGTATCACCCGTATCTTAGTTGTACGGTTTATTTAGGGAGGTGTCTTTTGTGCAAGAAATCAACCTCCCAAAGAAACAGTGGTCTACAGTTACTACTGAATAGGTTGAGGGCCACCGTGTGCTTGGCACTGTCGCTGAGAAACGAAATAAGCTATACGAAATTCAGATACTGCATTTTCTTCATTCGGAATTGAGTTGAGTGCAATTAATGAGTGACCAAAAAGTGCAAGCGAGAGATTTTCTATACAAAGCTCCAAAGCAAGAATGTTTACCAACATGTCCTAGCCAGGATTGAAATCTAGACGGTTAAAATCCGAAGCAGTCTAGAAGGAAACGGGACAAACAAATGGAGGGGAAATTATGTGCGGCAAACAGCATTTGCGTAACCACTCTCTGCAAGCACTCTGCACAAGCAATTCAGCAGACGCAGCCTGTGCAGAGTTCAGGTTTTGTCAAGATCTCAAGGCCCTTACAAGGCACTATTGTTGGATGTTATACATTAGGAAGAACGTTTTAATATCAGAATTCCGACTGGATGGCAACAAAATTGCCATTTCTATAGGATATTCACATGATGACATACCCGTCCACTTGTCCCATTGGTTCAAGTAGCCTTCTCTGAATTGGTTGTGTATCCAGTTGATTAAGTATTTAGCTGTAATACGTTACTGAAATGCTTCAGTTCATCCGATGATACGGATTCATCCAAGCGTAACTTGATGACCTGATCCACCAAGGGTCTTACGTCTGCCTGTATGGCGAAGTGTAGATGCAAGGACTCATAATCCAGATGCTTTCCTGAGTGGCTGAGCTTCCGGTGAATCCCCAGTCAGGATCCACGGTTGGTGTTAATCTGGCAAAATTTTACACCTGCGTCCTTTGTCATTTTTCACAATGAATTTTATACCACTGCACAATTTGTTCAAATAGTTTCTGAAGGCTTCTCTTTGTGTCGCTGATGTGATCCCAAAGATTTCATCAACATATCTCAGTCAGGTGCGTGGTTGATGAGTACTCAATTGTTTGTTGGGGTGTGAGACAATGAATAAACAGTCTCATGGTTGAACGAATTCAAATAAAACACAGGCCGAAATTTGTAGTAAGCTACCTACCAAGTTACTGATTATAGTAGTTGTTCGTCTTAAACTAACTAAACTGATGACACTGATATACATCGTAAGCATTTCAGCGGGTGACAATGGTCGCGCAATTGCAATAAACACCGAGTGCCTTCCTGGACAAAACAAACAGGATATTGGTACGGGAGAAGTTATTCCTCCAAAGTACCGATTCGGTTTTCAGTGTGTCCATTGCGCATAGTCTCAACTCTCTGTCGATAAAAAAATGGCTTTTGGTTAAGAGGAATACATCAAAACTATGATGTAACTATCGTGTCCACAGGCAGTTGGTCTGCTCTAATCTGTTGTGAGTGAGCTACATCAGTCATTTTACTGCTTAGAAAGCTGCTCAGCATTAGCATCTTGCCGGAGAGTGATTCCGTTGTCATCGAAAACAATTTTGAGCCTAAGCAGTCCTGGGTTCACGTGCAGCCTTGTGTCCGTCAGTCGGTCAAAATCGCTCTATATTTGAGCACCGAATCTACTAGCAGACTGTAGGTGAATACGTAGTACGATTATTGATGGCTGTTCGAATGTGTAGAGATAACGAACACACTCCTGCTCAAAAACTTTTTCATGTTGTAAGTGGCCGGTATTATTCATAAGCCTGTACAGGTGATCTGCCAATTCATCAGCCGGTAGGTAAGGTCTTGCGAATTCCTCTTACTCTCCGGCTGAGCTAACGGCATCATTCTGGCACCTATTTAAGGGCACTATTGCAGCTTTCATTTGACAGATCTAAAGACGGTGTCATCGTGTTGGTTTGGAAGTCCTCGTTAGGAGTGAATATTACAATTCAGTTGGCCCTATAACGTCACTGTTTTCCGCCAGAAACTCTCGAATATGTGTTGATCGGTCGCGTTCATAAAGTAAATGTTTGGACTCCATATTGTCGGCGAAGATATAAGAAATGTAAACTGCTCTGTTTAATCACACCCAAGTCGCTTGAGTTATAGCTGAACTTTCGTTGCTGCTGAAAGATATCCTTTCTGATGGTAATGCTAGTCGAACTCAGCTTCAGGTTGTTAAAGGTTGTACGTAGTGAGTGAGGGCCTTGGGGTGGGAAAATCTACATGTCAGTCAGATCGAATGTCAAGAAAGACAGCTAATTAGCTCGGTTGTGTGAAGTATTGCATTATGTGCTCTACCCACGAACAAGAGACCATCAATAGGCCAGGTTGGATGAAGGAACTAGACAAAACGCCAGTATGTACAATGTTTGTTTGTAAATATAAGAATCACAATAGCCTTAGCATTCCCCAGGTTAGGTAACCTGGCCACCTTTGGCAGGTTTCGTAACATCTGATACACGATCCGAGAAACCGTATGTGGACTGAAGGTTTGTCCTGTATCAAAGATCTAAGCTAAACCAGAACCTCGGATTTAGACTGCAGATCCCAAAATTTGTATTTAAGGTCACAGTTCACGGGAGTATTTTGTCCTGAAAGAATTAACAGAATAATCAGGTAAGGTCCATCAATCTCAAAACAATTCTGTCATGCGGTAGGCTTAGGCATTGAAGCCTAGGCTATTATTTCCAGAAGAATCAAACTATACAAGTTACTGTGGAGTATTCCTGCCTCAGGCGTCATCTGGAAGTGTCCTTTCGGAATTGTTTTGACAAACCTGTCTCTGCTTTTTCATAGAGTCCAGTTAGACTATACTGAGATAGAACTATTTATCCCTTGTTGCCTTTTGCAAGTCACTTATGGGCACTTGACGCAGTATCTTAATTCGAACCATTTATTTGGTCTTGTTCGGAAACTATCCACTAACGACAATTGCTCGATTCGATATTATGGTAAACTGTTCGCATATATTTTGTTGCGGAATTTCCTCCACCCCCAAGAACCATGTGTAATTCCTTCACAAAACGCATCTATTTTGCAGAGGATTGGCTCTGTCAGGGACTTTAACCCAAGAAGTAATCTACTCGAAATGTTTTTGACAGGTTGGCATCACCCGTTCTCCTTGTCCTCATTCTTCCACTACCAAATGTTTCGCAGTTGTAAGTGGAAATTTATTGGCGTGGCAACAAGTCTTCAGTGCATCACTCCTCTGAAAGTGTACGATTTTTATGCGAATACTCTGATGTCGACCCTTTCCTTACTCAGATATATTTACGTTAGAATTCCGCAACTAATGGCACCTAGTAGGATCTGCAGAATTATGTGGATAGTCGACTACTGCCTCTTATCACCATAATTTAAATCATACGCAGCTTACTGAGCCGCTTCCTAGCACACTTTGAATGTGTTCATACCCCGGTCCGAAGAAAAAGTCCGTACTGAGAGAAAGAGGTCGGCTTCAACATTGGGTATTACAACGGTTAGAAAAACACCCTCCAACAAATACGACATGGCCCCTACAGATGATGATTCGCTCGTTGAATTTTTTCGGTACAACCAGGTTTGTCGACCAGCAGTATATGTCAATCAGTAAATGTCATGTTACATACAATCTTGCTGGAATTCCAAACCTTTAGACTGGTTTTTATCAGTCACTATTCGTTGATCGAAAGACGAAAGATACGACAATGGCTGGTTGGATCAGAAATCGCACTCAATAAAGATTTATTGGCTGAGAAATCCAGAGTTGAAGGAGATTTTGTATTCAACAGCCCAGAGTCATTAATAACAGGGCTGCCTGACTAATGCTCACACATTCTGCCCTCTGTCTCACGTGTCTTCCGTGCTGCCCTCTCGTTAGTTGGAAGGCTCTGTTATATCTATTGAAAGATCCGCATTTCGAAAGACACTTCAAAGCCTCCTGATATTAGTACCCTGTAGCAATGCACAACACAGTCTGTCGACCACCTCTTCAAACCCAATATACCCCCTTTACTAAATGATTTTCCCACATCAGTCTGTGCGGAACACCCTGCAATCTCGATTCGGTAAACACTGGTGAATGCTCCCCTTCCAAACACACGTCTTGACTATGTTCTTGCACGGAACCCTACTCGGTCACAAACAAGGCCAGAGACACGTTTGTTTGTCACGAGGATGACCAGCTGCATTACAAAAGCTGTCGGCCTTGGTTCCGATTAACCCGCCTTTCCGATTCTAGTGGGGTTAATAAGAATATGACCGGGGAGATATTTGACATTTTATCCGCACTTCGTCGTCACTCCCATCAAAAAATCCAGTTTACCAGTCAGTCCTTGCCCCTTTATGCGCAATTCTAATTCCCACAAAGAACGCCCGCCAATCACTTCTAACTCGTGGCGTATCAGAACCCGCAATCCACACTATATCGCATTTCTCCCATTGCGGATACTGGCTCCAGGAGTCGGTCCCGTTGTTACTATGCGCTTTTTGAGCTCTTCCTAAAGTTTTTTAATTTTTATTGGAACCATCCCCATTCTACCCAAAATTATGCCACCAATTTTCACTGAACATCTTCTACTTGGTATAGGGTGTGGGGCGATTCATGACGGTCGCTTTATCGATACCCTTTTGGCCATAGACCGGGTTTTCAATCGGTTATCAAATGTACCGCATACACCATGTTTCAGAAGAGCACTTTGAAATTTGTCAATAGATCCATTCGTATAGTTTCGCTATTTCTCTGTTCCACAGAGTCAAAAATAAAATTTAGAAAAATGGTGTCTTCTCTCCCGTATCTCTCCGCCGTTCATATTTGACGCAGCCTCATCCATCTCTAGCTACATCCAGAAATCTGTTGCCTATAATGGACTCCCTAAAACCGCTTCTGGTCACCACTAGCGGTTCACATGACCTAGTCTAAGTTGTGCGGTAAACCAACCACCAACTCGTTACCCCTCACCAATGAGGTTACTCAAACACATTTCCAAGCTACACTTCCGAAACCCTACATGCCTCTTTCACCCTTCGTCCGGTTACGCTCTGTCGATTGACCTTAATGACACTTCGCATTCTCCGGACTGTTTTCTTGCTGGTTTTGAATTATTCAGCACCTCTTTTGGTCACTTCGTTCTTCCCGACCGGCTGCAACTTGGGCTACAACTTGAATGACTGAATCATAAAGAGATGCATTTTAGTCTCTCGTTAACATCAACGTAATCTGTGGATGAGTTATTTCGTCCGTTGTGTACAATATGCCATGCTGGCTGAAAGACTGCTGATGGGAACTCGGAGATTATGCTTAACCGATGAGCCCAAATAAGGGGTGAGAATGGCGATGGGCTGCCCTAGGGTAACGTGATTGACAAATAAATATTCTGCGACACCCCGAATGTCAATTCACTCAATATTTGAAATGACTTCAGATAAGTACCATGATAAATGAGGCTCTTAATACCAAAGTGATTTGCAAACGGGTGCATATCGACAGTCCAGTCGTCCCATGTTTTACATCCTGTTGCTCGGGCCATCTGCGCTGTTAGACAGATGCCTCCATACTCTTTCTGGAATCGCTCGTTTGTATACAAGCTCGCTGCAAGTGTACAGATTCATTGTTTCCCTAAGCAGTCGAGTGGCTTCTGGCATCCAAGTACGATTCGCGATTGAAATGTACCTAAATGATTTGAAACCATTATACATGAAAACACAAGGGGCGGCTTTTTGACAGTCCAATGAATTTCCGAGAGTATATTTTAAAAATGCGATAGCTCATGGAATCACGACCTAGCGCTTCTTGCTCCACCTGTCAAAAAAACATAACAGATACAGTTAAGAAACGAGCCATCAAAGGAATAACTGGGCTATTTACTCTTTGGTAATATAAATTCTAAAAATACCGCAATAATATGATTGGCATATATATATTCAGCGTTGGAATCACTTTCTGCTAAGAACGTTAGCGTGAGTGGAGTTTCTTATTTCATATCAGAAACTATCAAAGGATAAGCCGGGATAGTTATATATACCTACCTATACTACATATACTTGCTTACTGCTACGACTTACGACTACTTACTAGATGTCTCGATAGTTAATTTCAGGCCGGTTCTTTGGATGTGTTTTTGCAAGATACCGACTGATATCCAGAAGTCTTACAAAGAAGTAACTAGCAGATTTTACCATCGGGCGAAAAGCATCTAAGCCATTCGCTAGGCAAGTCTGTAGACATCAGTTATAAAAAATTCTTTCCTCCTCAGGCTAACTAAAACGGTCCGTGAATCGTGGCGTTTTGATCTTGTGGTAGAAAGACTTAAAATGATTTGCTCAAGTCTTGGGAAGATGAAGCGGCATTGTTGTGCTTATGGGGAGATACTAATTAGTACAACCCAACCTTCAAAGTAGATGTGAAGGTACGCGCAGAGTAAGAAAAAGAGCCCGTCCAGGATATGCACTCGGACTATTGACCATCGTTCAACCCACGGACGATGGGTGCAATCTTTTCTGTACTGATTCGATCAAAAGAAGGTAGGTGTTAGTGAGACATTATGCCAAAAAGACGGAACAGCAATTCAAGCTCTCAATCGCCGTCCTAATGGGTGGGCTGAGCACTTCACAGAACAGTTCACCTGGTCTCCTTCAACACAACCGCCGAAAGAATCAAGCGGTCCTGAATGGAACATTGGCACCAACCCACTACTATCAGCGACCGAAATCCGGAGGGAGATTTCAATCCTGAAGCGCGACAAGGTAGCTGGCCTGGATGGTATACATCCTGCGCTCTTCAAAGAAAGTGGCGAGGTCCGGTGAACAGTCTGACAACCGTACTGCAGAAGATTTGGAATGAAAACAGAACACCAGCCGAACGGAGCTCCTCCACCCTCATCCCGGTTTTCAAAAAGAGAGCAAGAACGTCATGTGTAAACCATCGTGGTATCAGCCTGGTATCCGTCGCATCTAAGGTGCTCTCTGGCATTATTTTACGCAGCTTGATGGATTATGGGGAGAGGCAAATTCGTGAGAATCAAGCTGGGATTCGCTCTGGTCGAGGGTGCATCGATCGTATCTTTGTTTCGAGACAAATCCTCGAACAGCACCACTCCTTCAGACTTTCCACATGGGTCGTTTTTCTGGATTTGAAAGTTGATTTTGATTCTGTCAATCGTCAGTGACTTTGGCAGTGTCTAGCAATCAAAGATGTTCCTTCCAGATTTCTCTCCCTCGTGAGGGCATTGCATGCAAACTCCTGTGGGCCCGTACGAGTATACGGGCAGCTTTCGCCTGGGTTAACCACGTCCAGTGATGTAAGACGAGACCGTCCTATTTCCCATTTCCTCCTCAACTTTGTTATTCCTCTGCCTGCATCTGAAATCCCGGGAGTCAAAATGCTCTCGAAACGACACAATTCAAAAATTGAGTATGCAGGCAATATTGTTTCAGATTCTTTCCAAATGCAAATGATTTTAAATAGCCTAAATAACTCTGCCATACGGTTTGGCATGCGCTTCACACCTGCGAATTGTAAAGGGCTGTTACAAGACTGGGTGGGATCAAACCCACATCTCATGCTTGCGGGTGAGTCAATCGACGTGGTAGATAAATCTGTTTACCTGGGCAGCTGTATAAGTTCCGGTGGATCGTTTGGAGATGAGATTACCTCTCGAATTAAAAAAGCCAGGGCAACTTTTGCCAACCTCCGACACCTATGGCGCCGACGTGATGTGAGCTTGTTTGTTAGGGGGAGAGTTTACACTGCGGCGGTGCAATCCATACTGCTTTATCGATCCGAGAGGTGACCCCGATGCACAGAGGATGTGTTGATGCTTGACAATCATTGCCTCCGAATCACTGGTAAGGTCTGGTTGGGACGTCGGATCAGCAGTGCTGAGGTACGCCAGATGGTCTTAGGATTTACCCGCACATTTATTTACCCGCACATTCCTCCCCTTAAAAATTGATATGCTAGAATCAGTCCATCTTGCGAGTAATCGGGGCAGGGTTGCTGGAGGAGTTTGTGTACATAATCCGGTTCCTCTGTTCACATACTTCTGGGTGTACGCTGCTGCATAGAGAGCTCTCTGAAAGCTTCCTTACAAAAAGTGTTGTCCGACAAGGATATACACTATCTCCGTTCTTGTTCAGTTTCGTCATCGATGAAATTCTGAGAACGCTGGAAGGTCTTCAAAACCCTGGTGTCCAAATCGTCGCTACTAGGAACCTTAGCGATCTGGAGCACTCGTTTTCATCCTTGAGGATGAAAGCGAAACACAAACCCTGTTGAATAAACTGATCATCATACCATCTTTCGGCGTGCATCTTACATCTTCAAAGTGTAAAATCACGCCTCATAGAGTACAGCCTCTGAACATATCTCTACCAATTCAAGGACACGTACTGGAGATTGCGGAAAATTCTGTATAACTTATTAGTTGTATTAGCTCTGACGGAAGTGTACCTGATGAGGTCAGTGCACGAATCTCTAAGGTTGAATTATGCCTGCTAATCTGCGCCACTTGTGGCATCAAACCAACATATCACTAGATCTCAAGTTTCGCGTGTACCACACCTTATTGTTGTATGGCTGCGACAGATGGTCCTTGCGAACATGTGCGGCCTGTTCAGGTCTTTTACAATCTATACATCCCAGTTGATCAATCAGTTTACCAGCTATAATCCATGCACACTGGTTCCAGCCGATACAACTTCGATCACCGAAAACGGGAGTGAGCTACACAATCAAGCCTTGGAGTCGAAGGCATGTTCAGTTCATCCGGAAATCGGGTGGCTATGCATTGAGGGCGACAGCTTTGATGCAGAAGCCCTACTAACTACCCGATTGGGCCACTTCTGCCAATACCATTAGCCAGTGGTGCATCCCAAGCGTTGCTGGTGTCGAATGGTGGCGGCAGCAATTAGAAAACGGGTGTTTGGTTGTGCAGCAAGTGCTTCAAGTTCGAAGAAAATCCAGCAACAGAAACTTCGGTGGCTCGGTCATATGGAACAAATGCCGAAACACCGTCTACCGAGACGAGTGTTGTTCTCCGTGCCTCCTTCAGAATGGCATAAAATGCTTAGCAGATGGATGTGAAGGAGATGAAGAAGAGTTTGGATTGTATTGGTGCGGTATACCTTCTAAGATGGGGTGACCCGTCCTGTGCTTGGCAGGAGACATTAAGAGATGGTCGCTGATCGATAGCCTTTATGCTGTTAGCTTCTTTCCAGATTGTATGACTGAGCGCTTGGGCGTGTAGGCACCGAATAGTACTTCGGAATGCGTCAGGCCCCCTCACTCACTCACCATTTTCCCTCCTTTTTACTCTAAGGCCTTAAATATAAGTAGATAAGCCTCGTAGCAATACGGTAGTGAAGCATCAGTATCGACACCTGGTGTACTCATTCGTGGTTTAATAACGTCTGACACAGTCCCGTCGCATGGGAAATGCCACATGAAAAGTTCAGGTGTTAGGATCTTGTTACATTATCAATTCCAAACAGTGGTAGCACTGCTGACAATGATACTTCAATGCCAGGAAGACTTTGCCCTACTGATAAGGAAAACAAAATGGTGGGTGGAAAAGGAGCCAGACACAAGCCTATCACAATAACCCCGAGGTGGTTACGCAATTGTGCTGAGTTTCCAATGGAGTGACAGCCATTTCTCCCAAGAGCTAGGGTTGAAGAAATGGAGAATTCACTGTTTTCCGACTGACGCTGCCGCCCACCTACTTTTGGTCTCCATCAGGTGTCCTTATCAGTACCCGCCACGTGACTTGATACACAGTCGTCCAGTCCGACATTCGTGCATTAATATGGTGTGAATGTGTGCGTTCGTGTCCCGTTTGCCTTGTCTTGACATGTTTTCTCATGAGTTCCGTGTAACCGCACCACCAATGAGAATCACGAGACTGTCGTCGGAAGCCACGGCCACAAACCAAACTACTGAGGCAAAATTCCACTCGCCGTCACTTAGTGTTCGCACGTTGACACTGCACTGTGCCGATCGGTGACAGACTCGTGCAGTTGTTGACGCTACACAAACGTGGAAAGTTGAGGTGTGTTGTGTAAATCTGCTTACCCTGGTGTAAATAGTACCGTGAAATTTCGAACTCAATTCTTCCTTTTGATATTTGGGATTGTCGAACCTACGCGTCACTCAAAGTTCCGCATCTGCCACGTCCGGGAGCATCCTTAGTTGTCTTTTCACCAAAGTAAAACCTCAGGGTTTGATGCACGACCCTATCGTATTTTGACCTCGTTATAGTCACAGGTTCAGTCTGCCAAAACAGAGAACATGTTTGATCAGTTGAACTCTCACTGACCCATCGGACGACGCTAAAAGATCAACAAATATAAGAATCCTTCTAGGAAACCAATAGAATGCTCTCTGATAGCGTCTCAAGACTATCCTAAGACAAACACATATTGAATGATCCCATTTATTCACTTATCATCCTTAGGCATTTGCATTATATCAGGAATTCAGGCGATGTTACTTTGCGACGTTATTGTTTCCATGCTTTAACACCATTTGGTGAATCCGTTTTTTTTTTAGTTTTAAATGTTGGGCAAGTGAATCTACGTGTAAGCACTGCGCTGAACGTTGGGTATGACAACCTTCTATGGCGACTGAGATTGGCTGACGATGTGTCATGCTTTATTTCAGCCAAGCAATGAAACCTCCCTTGCATCACAAATATTGTAGGGCAAATAGTTACAGTCAACTGGAAGAGCAGGGAACTAGTCAATCCACCCTCAAACCAATGTGCGCCACCTGTACTGATATACTACCGCTAAATCAGCTTCAACCAAAGCGCTTAGGAAGTGAAACCACTTTAAAAAAAACGGAAAACATGTATGGTGCAATTAGATTACGGGATCGCCGAAGACAAACAAAAAGTGAATACTTCCTGTTTTATACTTACCATCCGTATATATTTTTATATCATCTGAAAATTTCAAGAAATACTGGATTGCATAGCTTCACATCAGTGTCACAACCATTTAGGAATAAAACAAGTATGTGAAACGTGCGTTCAAATTTGTCGACAATTACGCAAACTGTTCCGAGAGACAAGAATACTACTATCTGTCAAGCAACATTTACTCAAGCAAGCAAAACGTATTGTGAGTACGCCTATCGGTCGCACCTGAATTGCGCCAGCCAGACTGCGCGATAAGCGGAAGACAGATGACCAGGAAATAACTGTATTTTCACACAGCCTTAGTGCGTAAATATACAGGATTGCTGAATACTAGCCAAATATAGCCAGTCGCTTGTTCGTTCTCATGCAGTTAATGACAACGTTCCTGCCTGGACCACCAACTCACGCCCACTCCGCCGGTCGCATGTTGCTAAGCCGTGTTTGGTAAGCGCCGCCCAATCACCTGATATCCGGATCGTGTGATGACCGACGATGAGCTTTGCAACGAAACGTACTCTGCCCTTGAATGTTTCACTCTGAGGGGGGCCCAACTATAACTGCGTAGTTATTTCACTTATCAGTAGCTGGATATTTGTTTCATTTGGTGGTTGATGAATGTGGTTGTGTCGTCAACGTCAATGCCGCCATCAATCGACACGACTCTCACATAAAATAACTTTATCTCAAAGCCGTTTCCAAACTGATTTATTCGTAGATTGGTCCACAGTGTGCCAATTCACTAGGATGCGCTCCAAACTGTCGGGTGAGATCAATCCCACTCTACAACCTAAATAATCACCCAGACTTCATCCACGCAGTGAAGAATAATGGAATCAACTTCAATAAAAATATATTCGCTTTGAAAAGAGCAGTCGAAATCGAGGGTTTTTCACTAAACGCGGACGACTCACAAACTGCCCCCTGTACACTATGACGTTCAATGTGGCTTTTATTTTCCAAACACTCAGTGTACGGATAGAACCTTTCAAGAATTACGTTTCCCCTGAATCATATGCGAAATCCGGTCTCCTGGAAAAGTTTAATATGAGGATGACAAGCAAAAATCAAAATCAGTCTCACATTTTTCCAAGTATACATATTTACGGTTCTGAACTCACCGCAGTAAGGAACATCTTATTGTGCAAAATAACAGTTATTAAATGTCGTATGCTAGCGAATCACACAGATATGCGAAAATAATCACAATCTATTCGGTACTGAAGTACTGTTCTACTTTTTTTAGAGTAATTCGGATAAATCATGTTCGTGAAACAGTTCATCCTCATGCCAGACAATTCGAGGTCAAGCATTTGAGAACCCGCCTAGTAAGGTATAACTGTTCTAAAGCCTCATCAGCAGTGACTGGCATCCGAATAGGTTAGAGCGATTCAATAATATCCTCCTTCCATTTTGTCAAGACATACGTGGTCTTTCCAAAGAGTGTGTGATCACAGAAGAAATTGAACGTAAACCTTTTTGGATAGTAAATTACCGTTCCGATAGTCGGAGCTGGAGAGTTTCTTGCCGATGTTATTATGCGCCGAATAGCCCTAACTTGTGCGAGATAAGGTACCATTTCGAAAACTAAAATTTCCTTAACGCCCACCTGTACCGCAGTAAGCTTCAACAGCAATATGGTTGAAGTCTTAGAATATGCATTCTACCTTTTTAATATACTTGAATAAGGTCATTTGTTCAGCACAGTGAGTACCCACAACCCAACTGGACGCACGGGACTTTCTGAAATCGAGGACTCTGATGTTGGTGTTTGAGAACAAGGAGATGAACTCGACGGAGACATGGAGACTAACTTACCATCTTTAGCGGTTGTGCAAAACACAAGAACGACAGGAGCAATCAGGATTTCGTGGTAGGTTAAAAAAGTGACATGCCTGTGAATTTCGACGCTATCGTACAGTCGGCGTAAAGACTCGGTTGGTTTACGCCTAAAGTGTGAATTTTGGCTCTGACCCATATATCAACCTAACCTGCTTCATGGGCAATTTTCGTTGGGCTGCTGCATTCTCTGCAACAATACGCCTGGCACAGCATACGTTCATACTTCACGGAATCCTTGTTGTTTGGAGGAAGCGGTTTGTCTGAGGCTTATCTTCTCATGAATAGATTCCAGATTATCCGAAAATTAAGATCTTTGTGCCGTGGTTCTGAACAGTCTAACCCCATTACTTTGAGAATGAACCAATCAAAATTGAAACAAACGGGAGGCGGAACACTAAAAAGAGATTTGATCCTTGATTTAGCTATTGATTCCGTCAGTGATTGACAGCGTCTATATTTAATCTTTCAGCATGCTCAGGTCGGAAGAATCAATACACGAAACCATCCAAGTTTGGTCCTGCTTCATGTCATGGGTGCATGCCGCCTACATATAGAATGACATCCGACCCATCGACGCAGAGCTATCGACATTCCGAATACTCCCAGTATAAAAAAGAATGCTCAATCATTTTTAGATAGACGCGTATTCAGTGGTCCGTTCCTTCACATACCATACCACGTACATCGCACGAAACATCAATATGTTGCCTGGTGATGTAATATGTCCCTTTCCTTTCTACCACTCGGTGTTACAAATGTGGGAATTTGAGTAATTGGCCACATATTCCTGCCACATGTCACCTGTGCCTAGGAAATTAGCAAAATTTCGCCTCATTCGATGATGTGAAATTTAATGCAGGATTATGGTGGTAAAAATTGGATGCATTAGCTAAGTCCACAAGAAACGAGGGACTAAGGGTTGAGCGTAAAAAGTAGATATAGTAGAGTGGCATTAAAAATGAACCAGCAGGAAATCGGGAAAATTAAAATCACCAGGCAAAGCCGGCAAATTAAATACTTCCAAAATAGTTTTTTTCAAACGCAAAACAATCATTAATCAGCAATAAAACAAACCCACGACCACGTTCAGAAAACACACAACCAAAATAGCGAACAAAAGAGTTGAGATAAAATGCGACACAAAATTGGAATACAAACAACATCAAGGTGAATATTCACCCAAACAAAATAACACCTCAAACAATGAGAAAAAGCACCAACAAAACCCCGCTTCAAGTAGAGAGCGAAAACATTAAAAACACAAGACGATATAAAACATTAAAAAAACTACCGGCGATAATCGCAAAAGTACCCACCAGGTTCATCGGTGAAGCCTGCGATAAGAAAAACAACAGCATATCGCTTCATAGTTTGAACATCGTGAAAACCGGTAGTCTCACCAAATCCCATCAGAAAACACCGATTGGACAACCACGCAAAGAACAATGAAGGAGAACGAAGCACACAAAACCTAGAATCCTATAACAGTATTCTCCCAAAAACCCGAGGATTTCCGCTTGGAATGACCAGTTGAATCCTCACCTCAAGAGCCAAGCCGAATTCAGCAGCAAAGTGAATATTCGCAGGCAGATGAAGACAACATCTCAAATAAGAACCAGTGCAGGTTCAGAAAAAAAACAGGCAAGAAGAAAATTATGCAACTCGTATACAACCAGATAATAAAAAGAATAGAACAAACAGAAAATGGAAATGAACTCACCGGGGAATTCTGGTTCCGGCATTTCTGAACGAGTGTGAAGGATTACGCCCTTGAATATCGTTTGGTATTCCGTCGGTTTTGAGCAATACAATATATAGCCAATCAACTCAACGACTATCCACTACTAACAGCCAGCCTACTATTTGGTTCGGCGTAAACCGTTGACCTACAGTCAGCGGCAGCGACACGAGAGCATGTCGTTGTCTGCGTCCACTTCACAGATTCAATTAGCACGCAAATCCCTCCACAACATTTTCCCTTCACCTGAGAAACCAATATGACGAACTATTTACACGCGCTTTTAACCACTGAGTATGTCAAGTGCGGCGTGCATATGCTCATTATTCACTCAAATCTCTTCATCGTTCTATCCGGGCGTCAGTTTAACTTCCACAAATCCGTGGAACAAATCACACGAGAATCCGCATGCATAGCGGTTCACATTAAATCCAGCTGTACATTACTAGATATACGCAACTCAACTTCACTAATAAGGCGCACGCACTCGAAATCCGTTGCTCCTGATCTCACGCGAAACTCGATTTGTTTTCCGAAAACACGTAAACACATTCCATCTGATCAAATGATATCATCCACTGTAGCAATTGTGTCTCTCGCGGAAACCTATTGTGGAATAATATCTTAGAAACCCCGAAACACCTGGATGCCTAGATGGGGCTCGAAAGTTTGCAATGTAACTCTGAACTCATTCGCTTGTCACTTTTAGTCCTTCAGAGACAGGTCGCACCTTTCGAAACTTCAATTCCATTGTGCGAATCCCGAACGCCGTGCTAAACAAAATCATGTAACCCATTTCGAAAATACCGGCCACTACACGGCGACAATCGTTTGGCAATACACGCGAAATAGCATCACTCAAACAGACGCACAATTGCGTCGGCCAGAGGGAAAATACTCACCGGGTTCATCGGTGCAACCTGCGATGAGAACAACAACACCATATCGCGTTATAGCTCGCACATGGCAACATAGAACCCAATGGGTGCAAAAAATCCAGTCTCCTACAACAATATCGGTCTAACTATCCAATGTCTTCCATTTGGAGTGAGCATCTAAATTCCCATTTGATGTCCCATATGCGGATGACGCAAGCCGATTTCAGCAGCAGCGTAATACCTCTAGGCACCAGTATCGCACCTGCCCAAATAGCGAGAGAGACGTCTTCAGCAGCCACACAAACATCCGTAAACCTTCAGAAAACTTCCAACTGCTCAAATAGCATTCTTTGTAAGTTGTGGACAAACATCGAATCAAACGATCCATTATGCCACCGGTAATCAACAAAGTCACCTACTTCAAATAGAACGAATAAAACATGCAGTAATGAACTCACCGGGGCATCCTGGTTCCGGCATTTCTGAACGAGTGTGAAGGATTACGCCCTTGAATATCGTTTGGTATTCCGTCGGTTTTGAGCAATACAATATATAGCCAATCAACGTTTTCACTATCCACTACTAACAGCCAGCCTACTATTTGGTTCGGCGTAAACCGTTGACCTACAGTCAGCGGCAGCGACACGAGAGCATGTCGTTGTCTGCGTCCACTTCACAGATTCAATTAGCACGCAAATCCCTCCACAACATTTTCCCTTCACCTGAGAAACCAATATGACGAACTATTTACACGCGCTTTTAACCACTGAGTATGTCAAGTGCGGCGTGCATATGCTCATTATTCACTCAAATCTCTTCATCGTTCTATCCGGGCGTCAGTTTAACTTCCACAAATCCGTGGAACAAATCACACGAGAATCCGCATGCATAGCGGTTCACATTAAATCCAGCTGTACATTACTAGATATACGCAACTCAACTTCACTAATAAGGCGCACGCACTCGAAATCCGTTGCTCCTGATCTCACGCGAAACTCGATTTGTTTTCCGAAAACACGTAAACACATTCCATCTGATCAAATGATATCATCCACTGTAGCAATTGTGTCTCTCGCGGAAACCTATTGTGGAATAATATCTTAGAAACCCCGAAACACCTGGATGCCTAGATGGGGCTCGAAAGTTTGCAATGTAACTCTGAACTCATTCGCTTGTCACTTTTAGTCCTTCAGAGACAGGTCGCACCTTTCGAAACTTCAATTCCATTGTGCGAATCCCGAACGCCGTGCTAAACAAAATCATGTAACCCATTTCGAAAATACCGGCCACTACACGGCGACAATCGTTTGGCAATACACGCGAAATAGCATCACTCAAACAGACGCACAATTGCGTCGGCCAGAGGGAAAGTACTCACCAGGTTCATCGGTGCAACCTGCGATAAGAACAACAACACCATATCGCGTTATAGCTCGCAGACGCACAATTGGGCCAGAGGGAAAGTACTCACCAGGTTCATCGGTGCAACCTGCGATAAGAACAACAACACCATATCGCGTTACAGCTCGCACATGGCAACATAGAACCCAATGGGTGCAAAAAATCCAGTCTCCTACAACAATATCGGTCTAACTATCCAATGTCTTCCATTTGGAGTGAGCATCTAAATTCCCATTTGATGTCCCATATGCGGATGACGCAAGCCGATTTCAGCAGCAGCGTAATACCTCTAGGCACCAGTATCGCACCTGCCCAAATAGCGAGAGAGACGTCTTCAGCAGCCACACAAACATCCGTAAACCTTCAGAAAACTTCCAACTGCTCAAATAGCATTCTTTGTAAGTTGTGGACAAACATCGAATCAAACGATCCATTATGCCACCGGTAATCAACAAAGTCACCTACTTCAAATAGAACGAATAAAACATGCAGTAATGAACTCACCGGGGCATCCTGGTTCCGGCATTTCTGAACGAGTGTGAAGGATTACGCCCTTGAATATCGTTTGGTATTCCGTCGGTTTTGAGCAATACAATATATAGCCATTTGATGTTATGCGTGTGCCGCGAACCGATTTCAGCAGCAACGTAAAACCTCCAGGCACCAGTACCTATTCGCTCGAATGTCATTCAGTGTGAGTTGTGACAATTATCCATGCAAGCCGTGAATTATGCCATTCGTAATCAGCAAGGTCATATTGAACAAATAGAACAAATAAGGCGTGACACATGCACTCACCAGGGCATCCGGGTTCCGGAGCTTCAGAGTGAATCACAGGGTTTCACATACTTAGCTTTGTGCGTCAAAACTCTTGTCACGTGCCAGACAGGGCAAAACGACATAATGAAGACTATTCTCAAATTACTGGGCATTAAACAGCAACAATCGTTTGGCAATACACGCAAAAATACCAACACTCAAGTAAACGCACAATTACGTCGGCCAGACGGAATATACTCACCAGGTTGATCGGTGCAGCCTGCGATAAGAACAACAACAACATATCGCATTGTAGTTTGTTTGCACATGGCAACATAGAACTCAGTGTGCTAACCGCCCATCTCACCTAACCCCATCAGCCAACACCCGTAGGCCAAGCACAACGGACATAACTAGTTATTCAAAAGTACAGAAAACCTAGTCTCCCTGAGGAATATTGGACCAAGTACCCAAAGTCTTCCTTCCGGGATTAACGGCTGACTTCCCATCTGATGTCCCATATGCGGATGACGCAAGCCGATTTCAGCAGCAACGTAATACCTCTAGGCACCAGTATCCCACCTGCCCAAATAGCGAGAGAGACGTCTTCAGCAGCCACACAAACCTCCGTAAACCTTCAGAAAACCTCCAACTGCTCAAATAGCATTCTTTGTAAGTTGTGGACAAACATCGAATCAAACGATCCATTATGCCACCGGTAATCAACAAAGTCACCTACTTCAAATAGAACGAATAAAACATGCAGTAATGAACTCACCGGGGCATCCTGGTTCCGGCATTTCTGAACGAGTGTGAAGGATTACGCTCTTGAATATCGTTTGGTATTCCGTCGGTTTTGAGCAATACAATATATAGCCAATCAACGTTTTCACTATCCACTACTAACAGCCAGCCTACTATTTGTTTCGGCGTGAACCTTTGGCCATCTGCCCCACCCCATTTTTTTTCGAACGCCCTTATATTTTACGGCTTTCTGATGGGTATTCTTTTGTGTATTTAATTTAGGCCACCCAGTTTCATATATATGTATAGATATGTATATTTATATTTGTAT
>NW_008752163.1:154836-171039 GCF_000715545.1 Opisthorchis viverrini | reverse complement strand
TACCTCTAGGCACCAGTATCGCACCTGCCCAAATAGCGAGAGAGACGTCTTCAGCAGCCACACAAACATCCGTAAACCTTCAGAAAACTTCCAACTGCTCAAATAGCATTCTTTGTAAGTTGTGGACAAACATCGAATCAAACGATCCATTATGCCACCGGTAATCAACAAAGTCACCTACTTCAAATAGAACGAATAAAACATGCAGTAATGAACTCACCGGGGCATCCTGGTTCCGGCATTTCTGAACGAGTGTGAAGGATTACGCCCTTGAATATCGTTTGGTATTCCGTCGGTTTTGAGCAATACAATATATAGCCAATCAACGTTTTCACTATCCACTACTAACAGCCAGCCTACTATTTGTTTCGGCGTGAACCTTTGGCCATCTGCCCCACCCCATTTTTTTTCGAACGCCCTTATATTTTACGGCTTTCTGATGGGTATTCTTTTGTGTATTTAATTTAGGCCACCCAGTCTCATATATATGTATAGATATGTATATTTATATTTGTATTTATATGTGAACGAATCACCGTTGGCATGATCCATCCAGTGGAGAATGGCTTCTTTATTTTTCTGTGCCGCCTCACGAAGCCCTATTTTTAATCGGCACTATTTGTCTTGGGCATAGAATTCAAATGAACTGCATTCTTGTTCTTTCGGTTTGCTGACTGTTCGATAACCGCTCGTGTATGCGTGTCATAAACTGAACGCGTTTCACACCTGACCTTTACACTGGGCCTTCCCGTCACGTGCAGGCTCCAGTGCTTCCGTCATCCATGGTAGGTGGTTGGCCACAGGATTGATATGCGTTCCAAAATGACTCAGCATTTCCACGCGAATCACTCCTCAGACAATATCTCTGCGAACGATTTACAATACTCTCAGCACAACACGGAAAAAAATGTCGTTTGTGTTTCCTTATGTTTGCACACGTGAAACAGACGGAAATCATCCCACAAAACTTTCACCCATTTCCTGCGAACTTGAAATGGCAAACTTTTTACACGCGCTTTTAACCACTAGGTTTGACACGTGTGGCGAATCCCACACTGGAGTCCACATTAGTAGCGATTCACACTCATGTCAAATATGCTTTTTCAAACATGTATCACTCAACTTCCTACTACTTCTTCATATGGATCTAAGTTTTGCGTGCCTTTGAAATTAATGTTTCCCTTTATGTGTAAATTCTCCTTTCCATCTTCTCATCTCCCCCGTTTCTGGGCGCTATCTTATGTTCTGTCTTTTATTTTCCTTTTGTTGATCTAGTAATACGTCAGTACGTTCTCATTAGTTATCCTTTTTTCTGTTTTTCCAGACAGATATTTCATTTTCTCATGTATCGCATTCGCCTTGATGACCAACATCCCTGAATGTTCTCAGTCATTTGACTTAAATTTGACTGTTTGACTCTCCAATTTTGACATTAAATTATCGTGCGAAACCGTCTTTTTATCCACCATCGTTTATGGTTTGTCCAGATGACAGTTTGCGCAATTCGCCGCTTCACAAACGAAACATGAAATCATGAAATAAGTTTTTTTCAACGGAAACTCTAAGAAACTGGGCAAACAAATGCTTATCCCAGCGATCGTGCGATGGTAGCAGGTGAAGACGCTGGTCAACCCCGAATCAAACATATGCCTGTTGAGATACAGAATTGTCCTCAGGTTAATAACGATTCGTTTACTGAACTGGAAGTTTAATGGGATTTGTCATCTGCAGTGTGGCAGCGATTCCCTTTCAGGAGCTAGGAATGAAAATTTGGTGAAACCATTCGTTTTCGACTAATTCAACAGCAATATATAATCAGTTAGCCAATAAACATTGTTTCGAATTTTCAGAAGCCTAAGCCGTAATGCATACCAAGGTGTTTGCCAAAATATCAACGTGTCTACTCTTGCTTAAGTTTTATGACCACAGGAGCTGTCATTTTGTTTTGCTGGTCTGTCGACCACCACTAGCACATCATAATTCACTGAAAATGCTTGCGTGTATTACGCAGGTGGCAGTTTATTCGTCGGCCAAACTCACCCGGTTCTACAGTTCCATCTGAAATGCATAAGTACGTATTGCTTTAACATTGGTTGATTTCGTCTGTTTCGTTTCTGGCAAGTCACTCACTATAAACGCTACCAATTTTCACGGTTTCGACGGAACATTCTTTTCACGTTTACTAGCTATTTGAAGAGAATATTGAATCGTTCAGTCGAGATTTTGTGTTCGACTCGAGATTCGAGTCGAGAAGCTGCGCATAGCTATTTTAACCCGATTGAAGTTCATCATTCGACGAATCTCCAAAATGATTCGAAGCCGCAACAACCCGGATAATGGTCGAAGACTAAACCTTCCGACCACGAAAAGCTGGTCATCACAGTGATTGGCACGCATTCAGACAAAATATAACCACCCTCAAGATACGCCTCGTTCTAACGGACCTAACATCCCCGTATCAGTTTCCACCGTCCAATGCTTTTGTGGGCTGTCAGAACGGCATTCACACTTACTCATTTCAATGTATTTTTTGGAGGTGTCATGACCCAAGTCACTGCAATGCCTCAGAGCGAGACTCTGAAACACCTTACACTCTAGGCGTTCGTTCTTGATGAAGGCACTCCTGGTTGCAGAAATGATGTGGGGAGTGACAGTCAGTGCATGAATAAGATGAGAGTTATCTGATGACTCCGAATGACGGATTTCTACCGAAAGCTCTGATCGGTAAATTAGTTGCCAAGTTCGGTAGCATGTGACAGCATCCCGATTTATCGTTTCTCTATATTGACATCTGAAGATTTAACGCACCAAACTATCCATGAATGACCCGGTTTTAGGTCAGAGGTGCAGTCGGCAAACTCAGGGAAGAACATCTGTAGTCAATCCAACACTTGAATAGCATTAGCGGCACTCTCCGACGAAGGGAATATCTGTTGCGACTCATTTACATTTTCTGAAACATTCATCCTTTCATGTCATCTGGCGATGTACATATTTCCGTACTATCGCACCATCGTGTATATTAGTATCAAGAATTAAAACCTCTGAGGAAACGAGGAAGATTTAAAGTCCCGTCAAGAATCAGAGTCGCTGAGGTCGAAAACTGAATACTACCCTTCATTCACTTACCATCCGTATGTATTGATATATCATCTGAAAATTTTAGGAAAAAAGGAGTTGCATAGCTTCAATTCAACGTCACTAGGATTTTGCAATAAACAGGAACGTGAAATGCGTGTTCAGATTTGTGGATGATTTGCATAAAATGTTTCGTAAGACAAGATTACTATCAGCCGTTCAGGGAAAAGTTTTCAGGCAAGCAACTAACTGTTGTATCGTGAGAACGCCTATCGGTTACGCCTGAATTACACCTCCCGACTGCGCGATAAGTAGAAGATAGAAAACCAGCAAGATGTATGTACTCTCGAACAAATATACAGAGTTACTGCCCATTTATATGTGATGGCCGGATGGCAAATATGGTCACTCGCCTATTCGTTCTTCTCCAACTAAGGATAACCTTACAACCTTGACCACTCGCTCACACCCGCTTCGCTGGTCACCGGGTTTGGCAAGTGTAGCCACCACACTGCTATCCGGATCGTGTGATGACCGGCGAGGAATTTTTCAACGTGCGTTCATTGCCCTTACGCATTCAGTCTGGACGAGTCCTACCACTAACTAAGTAGTTATTTCACCTTTCATTAGCTGCATATCTATTTCAGGTGGTGTTTCATGACAGTGTTTGTCTCATCAATGTCGAGTTCACGATTTTCACACATACTAAATTTTCAGGCTGACTTTCTCGTAGATGGGTTCACATTGTATTCATTTGCATTAATGCCCTGCAAAATAGCAGGTGCGGTCAAATCCACCCATGATCACTCGTTCTTCATCAACGCAATGAAGCCTAACTGAATGGAAAATTATTCACTTTATGAAGACTAATCGAAATGTAGGGTTTTTTACTAATAACCCCGAGCGAATCACATCCTATTCTCTGTACACTACAACGTTCAAGGTGGTATGCGAAAATTAAGCATGAGAATGGCTCAAGCCAAAATGGAAACCAGTTTCACATTATTTCCAAATATACGATTTTCAAATATACGGTTCTGAACTTACCGCAATAGGGAACTTCGTAATGCGTAATATAAAAGCAAGTAAGTTTCCTGTGTTACAGAAAATTCGAAAATATTCCTAATCACTTTCGGTATTGAGGTTCTGTTCCAATTGCTTTAATGTTTCATCCATATTAGGATTGTAGGGCAGCGCGACAAATGATTTTCGTGAAACAGTTCATCCTCGTGCCGGGCGATTCCGGATCAAGAATTTATGAATTCACTTGGCGAGCTCGAATTGTACTACAGATCTTATCAATGGTGACTGACAAACGACTCAGTTGGAGCAATCTAATCATATCATCTGCTGACATACAGACATAACACCATACACTGCAAGATCACAGAAGAACACGCGACAAACCGTGGGGGGATAGAAATGGCCAATTGGATAGTAGATACTGGAGAGTCTTTCTAATTGTATGCGCCAAAAGACCACAGACAGCTTTGGTAATTGAAAATGCCTCGCTGGTTACACGGGTGACATAATTCGTTCCACATACCCCAGGGACATCACGAACTTTAACCAATCGTTTCACCAAAGTAAGCTTCAACGACAATGTGGTTAAAATATTAGAGTAAGTAATTCACTTCTGCGAATACACTTCAATAACGTCAACACGTTCAACACATTGAGTATCCACAACCGAACTGGACGCACGTTACTTCCTGAAATCGAGGCCTCTGGTGTTGGTTTGTTGAGAACAAGGTAAAGAACTCGACGGAAACGTGGAGACTAACTTACTATCTTCATTGGCAGCGATGCAGTACACGAGAACGGACAGGAGTAATGAGACTTTCATGGTGAGTCAAAAATGTGAAATGCCTGTGAGTGTCAATGCTATTTTATAGTCGCCGTAATGACTTGGTTAGTTTACGCTCAAAATGTAGATTTTAACTATGAAAACTCAGACAAACAGTGACCTTGAAGACGGAAACACTACGGTTACGTGTTAAAAACATTCGGTAACTGTAATGTGCATGATTTATTCTGTAGTTCACCCATTTGAGCGGAAAACAAGATGCCTGTGCAGATGTATGTCAACATTTACACAGATTTGATAAAGTGACACGTTGTAACAATTCGTCAAACTAGCATAACCGCTACTTTCGATACTTTCCGTTTGATCGGAGTGAGCAGCATTCCTGAGCACGAAAATTGGGCTTGAAATCTAGCAAATTTATAGTCACATCAGCGTCGTTTAGACAGCGCTCCTCCTTCCTCGGAACATTTCGTCTGGTCAGTCCGCCTCAGAGAGTGAAATCACCCAACTCGAATTTGGCGCTTACTAGCATAGGCAACTAAAACTTCTCGCACCTGAAATGACTCGTCAGTACTCCTACGTTCTTTGTTCTACCACAGAGTTTTCCGACGGGATTTGCTGAACTATTGCTTATGTGTTTGGTATATCAATTTGCCTTAAGACTACCTGTCTGTTCGGAGGTTTTTCCGAATAACTCAAATCAGAAGGGAAAATACGGGCTGATCCGTCCATTTAGGTACAGCAAAGTCCAGCAGCGCCAATCATGTGAACAGAACACACTGAGATCTGCTGCAGTTCACTCGCAACTATCAGATCCGAGACACTATGGCCAGTTTTTGCGTGCTAGTCGTAATGAAATGAATCATGCTGCTGCTTCTGTTAATCTTGATTAAATCCGCTTTGGTGACACTGCATTTTTGCCGAAGCAATAAACAGAACAGTTTTTGAATCATTTTTGCTACCTTGCAAATGAAATCGGCACGCAGTTTGTCTACATCCTATCACTTGATCTTTGGTGATTTACAGTTTTTCACCAGGGTACACAAGATATTCACAAAGGGGTTTCGAGGTCTAAGCATTGACAAAGACTTCAGAATCGATCGACAGAGAGATGATCCTTGCGGGGTACTGTTAGTGATATCGACGGGTTATGAAACGACTTCTCCATCTTTTGTCTTCATCATCATGCTCATTCAAACACTCGACTGAACTCCATAGTCTGCCAACAATGAATATTGTCGGAAGGTTCGCCAAAATCAACAGAAGTCACAGAGACTTACTTACTATTTTCTTTATCCATGTCCGGCTAACGGCAAATATATTCTGAAATATCCCCATCCCCTATTAGGTCTGCGCTGGTTTGCTTATCATAACTTGTTTTCCTCAAAGTGTTGTTCTGGTGCTAGTAGGTCGTATTTATCCACCAAATTCCTCAAGATGCAGGTGCGGTGCATAGGCTGATAGCTGGTTTGCACATCCTTAGATTCCCCCTTGTATTATATCGGTTCTACTGCTCTCGATGCTCTCGATGTTATTGCGAATTTCCACTCCGTTGCTGACGACACAAAATAGTTCGCAGATATATGGTGTCAGCTGCTGTCCGTTTAGCCCGTGAAAGTCATCCGAACCAGGAGTATTCAGATGTTCAGATACTTCCTACACATCCACTTAACGGGAGTCTGTATATTTAGAAGAACCTGTAATTTGTGCATTTCTTTCGTAAACACCGATGCGCCGCCGTCTATCGGGATCTTCGGTCACGCCACGAATACCAGCGCAACTTGGTGAAAATGCTTAACATAACCGTTCATCAAATATCGGTAAATTGGCGTTTAAAAATGACAGCGGGTTCACCACAATAGTTCGTTCACAATCAAATATTTTCCAACCTTTAAGCGCGGTGTACGGACATCGCATAGTCTGATACATACCATAAACTTGGTCTTGAAATTATCCTGGCTGCAACGTCAGTTTTCCGGTTGTGTATACGTTCTGTGGTCTATTACAAATGTCTTTTAAGTGGAATGCACCATTCACGGATCCAAGTGAGAATACCAGCAAAGACTTCGTCTGACGCCTAGAGATCACCTTCATCCAAAGGGGTGTGGTGGCTTGCCGGCGATTTTTGGCTCATTGCTTCGGAGCCCTCAACAGAAATAGCTCAGGTAACTCACAGACACAGTGCGCATATACCTGAAGTGTCGTATTAGGTGATCACGTGATATGATCGGTTGCTCTTCAAGTCCATTCTCTGCTTCCCGGTCTTGGATACTTAGCAAGTCAAGTAGACTGAGGATCTATCGCGGTCGAATGCGGGTTGGTAACCGAGCATATTAAATGAAATGACAATCCAGTATATTTTCAGGAGGTTGTGGATCAGTGTGAGTCACATGGGAATAGGCAACATGGCTTCCAGTTATATACGGAAAGCTTAAATCAAAGCGCAGCTGAGTGGAATAATGTGTCATAATCACACGTTACGGTTGCCGTGGTCAACCTTTTTCACGGATTTTAATAATCACTTGGATATGGGCCAAGTGCACCTTTATCTGGGCTCACTATCGTGTCCTCCGAGCGGTGTGTTGCTTAGGTCAGTCTGAAGTCAGATGCGACCAGCGGTTGTGGGTGTGTGTTAGCTCTGTGTGCGTGTACATTAGTGTGTGCATCCCCTGGCTGTGATGTGCACGCCCCATCACGACTGCTAACCATTCGGTTGTATTGACCTTCAGTGCTTGGGTGCATGTCCACCCTCCCCACAGGTGCCTGAATCCTGACTGGAGAACACGTGTGCCGTCTAAGGTTTTCCGATCGCCTGACCCGAGGTGTCGGAGTGGAGTGGCTGAGTCACATTCAAGTTTTCTGAGTTCGTCTCATTAGAGTCATCAGTGGCCGTGCGGGGATTTGAACCCCAGACATCTGACATGCGAGGCGAGCGTGTAACCACCACACCACCAACGCACGTTGGACGCATTTGAATTTTCACGTCCGAACAGGCGAACGTGTTCACACTTGAGCGGTGTGATTGGTGTGGCCGACTCATCTGAATTCATTTGGATTTCCGGAAGGAAAACGTGCATTTTGCTTGTGCCCTGTGATTCGTTCATAGAGCTGTCAGGTTGTATGGCTGTCTGACCTAGCTATGGGACCGGACATTCTGCACAGGGAATTCGGTAGACGTAGTTTGTGCATTGTTTTGGTTCGGCAAGATCCTTATCCCTCACGATATGTCGTAGTAAGGTGTTATCAGTTCGAAAGAATGATTTACTATGATAATCCCAAAATATCTTCTGAGTTCCTACTGAAGTGTCATTTCTGTGAGGTATTCCCACGGTGGCCACCGGGCTTTTGGTCTCCCTGTTTGTCTCAGTCTATTGGGTAGAGCCCTATGGGATACTTATTTTGATGTAATACTGTACGGAATATTTTCATTTTATCTGCTCACATGAACTCATCCGAGGCTAGTTTCTTGACCCGACTCATCAACCGGCCGACAACCGTGCGTAGAACGTGTTGTGGATGCGAGGGATCGTAATGCAAGCATCCGTCTGAATTTATGGGTGTTCTTTGAATTCCCACTGAGAATCCATGGTTGGCGTTAACAAATATCCTGCGGTACTCGATTACCATTGGGAATTTCATACTACTGCATTGTTCTTTTAGGCAGTTCAGGAAAGCTTGTCGTTATGTGGCCCAAATAACCGCAATCATGTCGGATGGACGAAATCACATCAGGTCTCAGTTCCAACGTCATGCAAGAAAAGTTGAGCCATCAGGGCTCATACTGGAGAGCCCATAGCCATGGCACCAGTCTGACTATACAGCAGAAGTTGATAGGTGAAACAAGTGGTGGCCGGACATAGTTCAAGTTCATACCGAGAGGGGTTAAGTTTGTTCTCTCTCATGGAGATATATCGTCACAGAAAATAGGAAACAGAAATGACAAACGGTCATTGACTGATACACTAGTATAAAGAACTGTTAAGTCAAAGCAAAACGCCACACCACCATCATTGATACGACTAGATTAGAGAATATTACACCATTTACGAATTATTCATCTGACTTACCAGTAGCTGATAATGCGGATTCAATAAAATGCTTAAATAATTGGATGAGCTGTTATTTGTAAAAGTAGTATAGTCCACGATATGTTTTCTGCAACTCACAGTCTCTTCGGAGTTTGGTGCGAGCGGCTACCACCGTGTTTCACTTAATAAGGCTTCTGTTGTTGTAATTACTTGATCTTGTTGTGAGCTGGACCTTCTAAGATTCGATCTTCCCGTAAGGACCCCTGTTAGATGTTCGAGCACATTACCTCCTTTATCCTGTTGATCATTTCGATCCAGCTGTTGGTTGAGGCAATCGAGGCACTCTTTTCCGGGATATATCCCCTCATTTGTTCCAAGCAAATGTGGCCACTGGAAAATAAACTTCAGAATAATAATTCAAGCGCCACTGGGCCACTCAGCATTTCAGTCTAACACCATACCGCCAGCTATTCTTCAGTCTCTGTTGTCTTGTCTACCAGCCGCAAGTGAATTTGCGGCATGCAGCGTAAGAATACATCTACTCCTTCTATACAAGCAGTCCTGTCTGTTCGGAATAGTTTGTACCTGGGGATGGTGACCTCAGAGTTCTTGATAATATTGAATAATCATGTCTTAGTGAAGGTACGCATGTCTAATCTCAAGCTGCCTTTTCTGATCAGAAAATTCTCGAACTCGTTTCCAATCTTTCGCGGATTCCATGTGGCCAGAATGACAGTCTACGTCCTCAATTTTCATGAACGGGAAAAAATGGAAGTTCATTCTGATCTACATGTCCTCCTTTCAGCGCAAAGATCCACGGCCGACGGTGTTCTTCGTGACTTAAGTCTCAGGGGTGGCCCTCACTAGTTTCTCTCTTCTGGGCTGAGGCCATCTGAATCGTTGTATCCCGAGTTGCAGAAAAATTCGACCCCTTTATATCAATCGGCAGCGAACGCAAGGATCGTCGAACATTGCGCTGAACATTACAGCTTAACTACTTGGAACCTGTAGTGAAGTCAGTAAGGGTAATTTCGTTAATCCCACCAGTGGCGTCACTTTTATCCCACTCGTGTTCCTCTGGTTTTGTTATCGTCTGCACCGATTCTGTGCCTCGAAGAGGATGGATATGTCCTTATTGCTACTTGCTATAATTTTTGACAATCCTCTGAAAATACGCCGACATTCGTGACCGGTACACTGCAGTAAACCAAAACCTCATCTTGCCGGCTCTAAAATATGGTTCTCTCAGTTATCGCCGTTTCATCATTCACATTTTAATCTCCTGCCTTTTTTCACTGACCGTGATTCATTATGGTTTATGAACCGATAAATAAACGATGGCTGCCCAAGGACATGCTTTATTTGAACTGTACGCTGACTGGGGCCATAAAAACAAAAGTACCATTGCTTTGGTCCATTGTGCATCTTAGCTCAGTCCCCGGGTTTACTGTAGAGTACGTGATCGTTCACAGTCACATTAGGGAACTATGTATTCACACCACAAAATTGTCCTCAGGGGAAGCAATGCCTCCGCTTTGGGGGGAATGCTAAACTACTATATTATAGTAGTCTACGTGAGGCTGCCAACAAATCTTTTGTGTAGAGTTTTGTTAGATTTATTGGTATGTAAATATGTAATAGTCAAAAGTGGAGTAAATTGTAGATACTTTCCGGATTGTGATAATTAATCGTTGCTTGTTCTTTCAGACTTCTTCCCAGTTGGAACCATGTGCATTCCAAACCTAGAGAACAGCAATCCAACGGCACTTGAGTACCATCAAATGACACTTTTGGGAACTAAGCAGAAAGAACACCATATTTTGCTGGCCACCGCGCAAAATACTTGTCACTTCAAGTATGCGCAGACAGCTAGTGGCTTGGCAGCTGTTGACCAGTATATCACATTCGTGCGCCATGTACTTTTATTCGCTTGTGACAGTGTTCGGTGCAAAGGCTGCAGAGTTATTCCTAGGAGATGCATACAATAAAAGAGTTAGAAACCGCTGGCTTATGGACAGTTCGAAATTTCTGGTACTAATTTGATCATCTGTTTCCAGAAGGGTGTTACTTTAGGAATCGGAGACATTATTGTGCGTGTAGGAAACTTAAATTACAAATTTATCAGTTACTTTGTGCGTATGTATATAGCTGGTCGTCTGAAGAGATTTCCAAATTTATGACTGAGCTTGCTTACTTGAAGCTAAAGCTATTTATGTTGATTAGCCAAGAAGCACCATATCTCTTTCATCCTTATTGGGAACCATCCACACCTAGCCTAAGGGAGTCTCGAAGCCGAAACCTCCCGGCTATTAGTGTAAGCATATAGCTTTTCTGCCGCCAGCGGCTAGTCAACAGTGTAATTAACTCGTGCTTACGCCGGGTATAGCATTGCCCATCCTTCAATTAAGAGATTCAAAACAAACGGACGCACATGTTGTCCGGCTACTTGACTGATCACTTCCAAGTTGGAAGTTTCACTCACTAGGTGGATTTTATTTTTCCTCTAATGTACGTAAACAGTGTCGGTAGTGTGGCGAGATTTTAGACCTTTTAATGGAGAGTTTATCGTTGAACTGAAGTTGGTCCAATGACTATACCGCTTATTGGGTACCATGAACTGTTCATATCTAAGGAAACCCCAGATAGTTCCGCGTCCTCCCAGTCTGAATGTTTGGCAGTTTTTCTGGTCAGCAGTGTGATTAGATTAGATCTATCAGATCACTATATTGCGAGTCCTAACAAAGCACTGATGATATCACTTCGCTTAGTGATGAAAAGTTTGCAACCGAATTGCCCAGCGCATAGAAAAATGATGAACCATAAATCCCAGATTTGTTCGGTCCATCTGAACCGCCATAAAATTGTGTGAACAGGAAGGTTTTATAGACGTTGCGGTGAAGTCACACAAATAAGACAGTCACTGATAAATCGATCATGGAGTCAGCCACATCAGACATATTACTCAAGCACCATTACGCCCGCCTAGCAGCTACTACAAATGAGCTCCTAATCCCGATAAGGAGCATGACGTGCACAGCTAGAGAACTCCACTTAGGGCCACATGGAATTCGTGTACTCCGTTTTCGTGTGAACTATTAGAACCACTCCGGGATTTTCCACATAATCGATGAAATCGTAATGTTTCGGATGCCAACACAACGGTCCCGTAACTACCTACGACCAACTTTCAGCTGATAACCTATTAAACTGTTTGAAATTTCATTGCATTCGCACCTAAGACAAGTATACACCAATTCCACAATGTTATTCGAGCCCCAGGCCTCTAACTTATGTCTATTCTATGGTGAATCTGTACGAATAGTAGAGTGACGTCTGCAGTTTCATGCCATAGCAACATTCGAGCACACCGAGTTAACCAACCTGGCCTATGGTAGCTTGATTGCCGTAGCCTCTGAACATAACACCGCAGTCCACTATTACGCTGCTCACTGGGGGTCGAAACTCTGGAACAAGAATACGCTATTTCCGTTGTTGTGGCTTGGACCAAAAAATTTTCATTCATACTACATAACCGGTCCGCATAGTTCAGGTCTAAGATAGCCAAGTGACTAAGTGGATTGAAGTTGACCGAACGTTTCATGATCGCAAAATAGGGGGCGGTGGTGAAAACGCTATATAGGCTAGTTAAGTCCTGTAGGCTTGTTTCCAGTATCTTAGATATTACTGTAATATGCACGCTATAGAAACACCAGGGGACAGTGATTCTCCGAAGGCAGGTGTTCACGACAGTTTCTGTGGATGGAAAACAGAAACAAAGCTCATGAGCAAAGGCCCAGTAAGCAAGGTTTTACCTCACCAATACTTACATATAAATCAATCAAACTGACAGACACCGTATACTACAATTACTACCAAGCAGTTTAAAGTCTTTTAATCATAGGGTCTTGGAAACAGCCCAACGGAAGGTTGAAAGCTGGAAGCTGTCCAGTTTATTGGAGTTAGCTAGCTTCATATTTTGAGGGTTTGTTTATCCAAAGCCACAAAAACTCCACAGTAGTCCGGAAACTGCCTTGGCCTAACTGACTTTATCACTAAAAGAAAGGTGTTTTACGGTGCTTTAGATAACTTTTGGTGACTATGGGATTTTTAGACTTTATCACTAAAAGAAAGGTGTTTTACGGTGCTTTAGATAACTTTTGGTGACTATGTGATTTTTATGCGCTCTACATCCTTTCATCTGTGGAGGCTGAGCGAAACAATGTCATCAGACATCCAAGCTGTTTTCTCTCCACTTTCGAATGACCATATGGGAACCATCCTAATACGTCTCCTCTGTAGACAAGTCTAACTAGCATGCCACTCTTGATCAGCACGTTAACCTCAAGTCAGTATACCCAGAACTGCGTTTCAAATTGTAGCGAAAATTTCGATCATTAAAGATGGAGTTTGTACTTTAGCAAGTTTTCAACTACAACTGACTTGGCCTGTCCATAGTGGAAAGTTGGCCTGTGTGCAACATGTAACTCCGTTGAATAACATGGTATAATTTATTCGTGCTTTTTCCTCCAATGTGAATAATGAAATCAACCAATCAGATTGAGATTCAAAGTCCCAGACACTGATTATCACAATCAAAACAATCAGGAGGTAAAGCAAGTGAAAAATGATAACAACGAGAACCTGCCTGATCTGCTTTACTTAGTCGGACAGTGATACCAAGAAACAACTCCTAAAGGACGCTCAAGGCTACCCGACCAAGAAGCTAAAGACACCAAGGATGAACTGTACAGGAAGTAATGCGAACAGGACGAAGAGTATACTGTCAGACGGAGAGATAAAGGATTTCGTGTTTCCTGAAAAGCCGTTTGTGGATATCCTATCAAACCGGCTCAGACACAACATGGAAGTCAACCTCTAATTCGTTGTCGTGTAAAGCACTCGTTCTTGTACAGTGGTTTGAACACCTGCTGAGAGTGGCTGCGGAGATTTCACAGAAAACTGACAGCCATCAGTAAACGGAGACATCACTCCACAGGAAGAAAATTTAAGAACTGAGCCTGCAGAGTGGTGAAGCGTTTTGGAAGCTCGCATGATGGCGTCGGATCGACTGCAAAAGCTAGGCTTGTAAGAGGTTTGTGAGGTGTTTCCAGACATTTTGATGATAAACACACCGACGCATTGTCATGCCTTGTGGACCAAACTGAATACAAGTTGACTGCAAGAGCAGGCTCTCGTTGGGTCTGCTCACAAAATCAAGAGATTTCTCAGTTTGTTCCTGTGTTCATTTATGGCTGGTCCTGTAGAAGCGTACACAACTTTGGTCGCTGGGTTGTTCGTGGGAGCTGGGCAATTTTATTGCAAACGTTTCATCACCAATCGAGGTGACAATCAGTGCGTTGTTGGGGGGAGTAGTGGTGCGTAGCCGTTAGTGGTTGTGCACAACCACCAACCCACCGCTTCGCATCACAATCAAATCGCCTAGTTCAGCGAACAGGCCAACGACCATCTACGCTACCTGAGTTACCAACATTTTCCTCTATAGAAAACGTACACATCTTTAGTTTCCAAGCTAATCGAAGGACGGATGTTGGTAACTAATACTGATCACTAGGCTAAATGAAGGAATGTCCACATTAGCAAACGGTAATTTCTACTTTAACCATAATGAAACTGTGAGTATTTCGTGCCAAGTTTCCCGTACACAACGGATGGTTTCAGTTGATGATTAGACAACCGAGCCGGTGAATGGTGTGATGGCATATAGATCACGTGAGTGCCAGTCCATCAAGGAGACTCACACCCACGTCAGCTTAGTGCCGGTGAAGGGAGGAAGGCTTTTCGCCGTGAAGCTGTTGGTTAGCAAAAACCAACTAAGCAGTTACATACTACTGGACAGGAAAGTAAATATCTCAGATACAGATAGTTTTTAGAGACTGAACATTCTCACGCGTCTCTGAGAAGGACGCGGGAAGCAGTTGCTTTCGGACTAAATGACCAACGTCATCCCGTCATTTAGTATCCAGTTTGCATCCACAAACCAGAAGGTCATGCTCACGGACAGGCATTCACTGAACACGCCATTTACCTTCCAGGGAGAGGCACACCCATTTGTGGAGCGTTTCACGTATCTTGGAAGTTGTATTCGTTTTGATCGGAGTGTGTGTGTGTGATGTCGATGCACGAATGTGCAAGGCTGGGGTCGCGTCTGATAATTTGAGCCACGTGTGCTGTTAAGGCCTTATAGCCTCTAATCTCAAGGAACGTGTGCATCAGGCTACAGTGCGGGCTATGTTGTATTATGGCTGTGAGAATTGGACTGTCCAAGCTGCAGAACAGAGACTTCTTCAGGTATTCGACAATCGTTGTTTCAGAAAAATAGCTCGTGTACTTCACTGTCGGCAAATCCATAACGGGGTAATTAGAAGGCGAGTTTTTGGTCGTGGAACGGGGACATCAATCGGAGAATCTGTCCAGCACAAGAAGCTACGTTGTTTAAGGCATATATCAAATACGCCGAAACATTAATTGCCGAAGAGTGTGTGGTTTTCCGTGCCCTACTCAGAGTGCCGGTAGTTGAGAGGTGGCCAAATCTTGACCTGGCAGGGGGGTATGGAAGAGGTTGAGGAACGTTTGGGTGCTGTCGATGCTACTCGCCTATCAGGATGGAAACCGCTTGATCCAGTGTGCCTGGTTTCGGAAGGTAAAAGTTCTGGCGGCTAATGGCTCTCAGTGGCGTTCGTGCTGTCAGATTATACCAGATTGCCTGAGTGAGTGTTTTCAGGTGTGAGCACCTCGGAATGATTGTGGGAATGAAGCGTTAAGTCGCTTCCCAGTCCACCTTTATCCTTTTCTTCCAAATAAGGCTTTCAAATAAATCACGGTTAACTCGAGTGCCGTGTAGGTGTCATGTGAGTCTCACATAAGCGAGGCAGTTCACAAAATCTTGCCAAAACAATAAGCTTCCTAGGAGATATATTCGATCAGGAGTATGTGAAAAACAATCTTCAAGTGAACCAGAAACATATGATTTGTCAGAGAACTTAAATTCTCCAAGTTCCGTGTACTCAGCTTGGAAATAGTCGGCACAACACAAACTGCTGGATATCAGGAGGCTTGCAATTTAACGGAAAAGATACAAGCCAAAGTTTTGATAACAGATTATGCCGCAAAGCTAAAAGAATTCTACAAATCATACAAAGCCCAGTGCACATTCGCATTTACAATGATTTCCTAACAATCCTGAACGCTGGTTGCATAATGACACACCGTTGCCCACCAATTGGCATACAGGCATTAGGCGAGATGTTGAGAATGTGAGCAGATAAGGAT
>NW_008752163.1:134297-153509 GCF_000715545.1 Opisthorchis viverrini | reverse complement strand
TGTCAGATAACTTAAATTCTCCAAGTTCCGTGTACTCAGCTTGGAAATAGTCGACACAACACAAACTGCTGGATATCAGGAGGCTTGCAATTTAACGGAAAAGATACAAGCCAAAGTTTTGATAACAGATTATGCCGCAAAGCTAAAAGAATTCTACAAATCATACAAAGCCCAGTGCACATTCGCATTTACAATGATTTCCTAACAATCCTGAACGCTGGTTGCATAATGACACACCGTTGCCCACCAATTGGCATACAGGCACTAGGCGAGATGTTGAGAATGTGAGCAGATAAGGATGATTTCGGTAAATATTCCCCTCTCCGGATAAAGTTTGGCTATGGATAAAACATGGCAAAAAGGCTTCTCTAATGCGGAAAAAACATGATTAAGCATGCTCGAAAATTCCAGAGGATTCCAATTATTTGACAACTTGGTTCGCATTTTCAACACAACCGGTCTTCAGAGCCTAAATATCAGCGCAGGTTTCAGTGAGTGAGGATAGATCACCACGCAGACGTTACTCTCAGTAACCACATATCATAGTCACGCGTTGTCTGTGCGCTTGGCCAATTAGTTCTCGATTTTACGTTTTGCCGAGTGCCTCCAAATCTGAGCTACTCACAGAGTGAGGGTAGTAAGGTAAATAACTGCATTTAAGAATGAAATAACTTTACGTTACATCAGCGCAGATGAAAAATTCCCAAACCCTCACACGAAACCGACAATAAACGGCTTCACGAAAAGAGACTACAATCATAGAATTGGTCAAATTGGTGATTCGTTGATCGTATAACCAGTCAACACGAGACCAGAGCAGGTGTTTGATCAGACTGATTGACTATCAGAGACCTAACCCTCATGAGAGCAAGTTAATCTCCATTCCGACCAGTGACTCGTGGACAAACGTTCAGATGTTGATAGTCGTATCCGGGATATCAACGTCTTGAAGCTGCTTGGACGTTCGGAGGATGCTGGGTAGTGATAATCTCCGCTATGAATGAAACCAGTTTACGATCATTCTCAGCCATCTAAAATGATTAGCTTAGTACGTTAGAGGAAATGTCAGAGAAAATGTGCAAAGTGAAAATCTACTACAACCTCAGGACGTTCAGTGGGGGCACTGTTTCGGGAAACAAATATGTAATTCCTTTAAAATCAATAGTGTTCATACGACATTACTGCGGAATACGCCGGGGACGGATTTTGTTGCTACAACACAAATTTGGTTCCAGTATCTTGGATTGCAGGAAGTATTATCAGACTGCTAACGGACACCCGATATTCTGATTTATTTAAAACTGATTAAAGAGTTGTGCAGATGTTGAGCGCTGTAGGCCCCATGCAATGCTGAAAGGAGCACGATTATTCGGTGGTTTTGATTTCAATATTAAAACGTATCCTTCACTAATAATTTTTACCATAAATTACCATACGCAAATATATATATATATAACCCATCTCTCGGTTTGCAATAGATTTGTAAGCATATCATATCTTTCCTCAACCATTCCCGTCCAGTAAACGCAGGATGTTATTCACAGGTTTAGAGTTTTTTCAATGAAGTGCGAGTAGTTTCATTTGCAACCGATATCCGACCGGATAATCAGTTGCCTAATATTTCTTTAGTTTAATTTGAGGACTACCAATTACCCGTCTTACTTTTTTATTTCCCTGTAGCATACGGCACTTATGCGCTGCTTAGTCCGTTAATAAATGTAATGGAGCGAGCAGCGTTTTCGACAACAGGAACTTAGCAATCGGTGACGAGAACGACGAGTAACCGTCATCGCCGAAATTTTAACTACCTACTGAGGTCCACAAAATGTGACGCGTACGGACCGAATTCTGATAAAAAAACTACAACCATCAAAATGTTGACCAACGAAGCATGCTTTTCAGCACAAATAAATGCAAGAACAAAGAATGAAAGCGCCTGTGCTGGTTACTTGTTTGTCGGCTCCAACCTTCAATAAGATTTTTTCTGGTTTGCGAAGTACCATTTTTCGAACTGTTTTCTTGTATCCTTATTTACCGAAGATCACGCGGCCCTCAGGCTTGGACTCCCACGCCCTCCTACGATGTTCTATGCTGACGTTGTCTCCCCCTTGACCTCTCTGGGTTTCACTTTGAGACCTCTGCTTATCCAACCTCAAGAATTTTCTTTTTCCTTGTGTTTTAGTCTGCCAATCGCTTCCACTTAGTATCCCGGCTTGTATATTCATCCTTTGCATGTAGTGGTACGTAACTTGTGTAACTTAGCCCAATGTGGCGGTTGATCGAATGCGTCGTTTTGTACTATGCTTCCGGAAATGCCATTTTCGCATCTCCAGATGCCAGAAGGTATGCGTTCTTCAGATTGAATTTCTGACCTTTTGTGGTCTTCGTGTACGATACCAAGGACAAAGGATCATATATCCTAACGGTTGTGTTGTGTTCCTCTATTGGTGTGCATAGTCTACTCTCAGTTCTTCCAACGTAGAACTCGTTCCAGTTGGTGTATTTGGTCAGGTAAATCCCATTTACTTCGGTTGTGCGTTGGTTGTTCTTGGATTTTGAGATCAGTTTATAAACGTGACATTATTTTTGTTGGTCAAGATGATTTGCTGTTGAGCTAATATTCTGGCTGATAGTTCCGATTTACTCTCGGATGAAGGTAAAATCATACGTCGGGAGGCTTGTTCTTGTTTTTAGTGTTCTTGAAAGCCTTTCTTCCTCAAGCTTCGCTTGATGAAACTTCTTCCTAGAATAGATGAATCCCCTTTCTCTTTGTCAATTCTACGTTGGTGCAAAGTGTTTCGGTCCTCTTGAACAGGGTTCAGTGCAGCTGTTCTTCAGGTGGCTACTGGTATACTCAAGTATTTGATCCGTACGTGTATCTCTATGTTATGGGCAAGTTTTCCGAGTCCCATCCGACTTTCTGTTCACTAAAACGTCCAAAGTGCAGTCTATTTATATGATATATAGCTTTTACTTGATGACAGAGCTCTGCACACAAAAATGGATTTGATTGATTTAACAGCATATTTCCCACTAGTCGATCGACCGTGGACGCAACTATGAACATTCTCGAGCAACGGTAAAATGTCTTTTTCGCTTGTGTATTATGTGTTTGTTGGCACTGAAAAAGTACCCCAAAATAAGCAATAAAATGAATTCTTCCGCACCAGTACAAATAATTTACAATATTAAAAGTTTTCGGTCTCTAACAGACGTCACCAAAATGGGACAAACTGGAGCGAGAAATACTGACACTCCAGACATTTACGCTGCGTTTTGCGTTTCCCAGTCACATGTCCTTATCAGATTTTTGCATAATGTTCGCATCATCATGGCTTAATTCACCCAGCACCTTCATGGGCAACATTTCTCGCAAAATTGCTTCGACAATGTGACCACGAAATCTTGTGTACCAAATGGTCCGGCTCATTTGCTACATCTAACCGAGAGCTAAGGTTATATGTCCTCCTGACTGCAATTTATTTTTCGATTGAACGTGAGCCGATATAGGCTCAACCGAGGTAGACAAGTATCAGTAGTGCAGTGTAAACAGCTATGTCACTTTACCATACCCGTCAGGAACTTCATGCCATTTACGTAGGCTGTGATAAAATGGGTTCCGGAAAATACACCTTCAGTGAGATATCTGCTTACCACATTGATCATCAAAGCGGCACAGTTGATCTGATGTACATAAACTGTCCTGATGAGGTGACTCATACGTCATCGATACAGTGAATCACATAACGCATCCATCATGTGATTTTGCGATACCAGCATTCAAGAACATAACACGTGGGCGTACCACATTACTCAAACCACTGTTTTGAATATTAGTAAACGCCAAATATACTGCATATATGGGCGTTCCAAATAGGACACTTGAGTGGTAGTTATTGTTCAATTGTGCAAAATTACACAGTGTGTTGAGTGATTTGAATGTGCATTAATATTCCTGCGTCCGATGGTTAGTTTGTACCTTGGTTTATCGACTGGGTGTTACCCTGATCAAACTGGTGTGCCGTCTAATTTGGGCTCTCCTGCTACTTCCATGTGTTTCACCCGTATTTGCTTGTGCAAATCAGATGCATGTGGTTCTAATGTTCTCTTACTCTTAGTGTTTGATTAGTAGGATTTAGTTTGACGTGTGTTGGAAGATTTTCCGGTGGATTATTGCATTTCCAGATATTCACGTTCTTAGTTCATTCTACCTTGGACACATGAGCAAGCGCTTCTGCTGCCGCAAGCGCCCTACCGTCATTTCACTGGTGTTCTAGTTGTGTGACTTGTTTGTTTGCATTCTGCGCCGTTGTATGGGTTAAATTTTGCCTCTCAAGTGATAATCTATACAATTCCACAGAGCAATCTACATTGGCGCTTTCCTTCTCCGCTCTTGGATTCACTTGTGCCGGAAAGTGTGCCTCTTTGGACAACATTTTGATGGTTGTAGTTTTATATCAGAATTTGGTCCGCACGCGTCACATTTTGTGGACCCCGGTTGATAGCTTTATGTTCCGTATGGGGCCTATGCAGATACGACAATCAGACATCGTTAAATTTCTCTTTTGTGAAACTAGTATTCACAGATGTTATCAGATGAATTGTATAGAGGTGAATATCAACGGATATCCAATTAAGCAAGTATCCATCCGACCGGTGACGGAATGATACCAACCCCTGTACATCCTGCGGCAGCAGCCTCTGGGTTGCCATAGGTGCGCAGCCGGAATCGAATGGAGAGTGATGGGGCAGTTAGCTCAGTCACTGTGCTCGCGTCTTGAATTCTCGTTCCGATACGCAGCACACATTAATGTCAAGTGAGTCTAGTGTAAAAGCAGGAGATTACTTCAGAGTGCGGTCCTTAAAAGTAGAAAGATAGACTAGGATTGGAGGCTTGAAGACTGATTTTGAGATGACTGAGTTGGTGAGCAACGGATGACGTGCAGATGATCTTTACAAAACCGATGCACAACGAACGGTGTAATCAGTTCTCATTGATGGGCCTGCAAGAAGAGAATCAATAATGGGAGGAGGGGGAAGAAAATAAATATGAAGCAGAAATAAATGGAGCGTCAGTGGTGGCCTGTTTTCACTTACTCGCCCTGCTGTATGCAGCAAGTGAAGCGACAGGGCCGGTGGCACTACACGACGCCGGATGTAATATGAGATTATCCTTATGTGCGCGATTAATGGTTGTGCGTGGGCTGGGATGCTGCCGGGACGCCCGTATTTATACAGAAGTACGATTAGGGTCCTCATCCAAGGCTATTCGCCCAAAAATCTAACCACAAGGCAGTGGTCTTTGGTGAGAAATGCAATTGCGTTTCCACTTTTACAGAACAAGTCACCGAAAATGAGTAGTTCAGGTTCTTCCAACGGGTTTATTCAACTCCTGGGAAAGATATCATGTGCCGTTCTGTGTTGGTCACAATTCTGCGCAGCTTCCTTCCAAACTCTGCCCCGTCTAATTTCCTGGTTCACTTTCTGATAAACTAAATTTTAGGTGGTTTCGGCGTCACCTTGTTATAACTAAAATAGATGGATTCGCGCCTACTGGCTGCGACACAGACAGCGCCACTGCGTTGGACTACCCGTCTTAATTGGTAAGCAGTCCCTTGGAAGATGTTTGGTACCGACTGGGAAGACATCGTTTCAGAGAGGCTTGATACATAATAAATCCACCGATTGTTTACCAAATCTCTATGAAACAGTTAGCAGTCCCGTTTCACTAGGCACTGAATAACTCTAGCAAAAAGGCTGCCTACCTGACTTTGTCGAACGAGTGAGATCCGTCCCACAAGATTCGCGAGTGAGACAGTTGATTCAAACCACTTTACCAGTACAGATTTTTGGCCCAGAAATAGGTTTTTGATGATGTTGGTAACATCCGTCCCTAGTATAGTCATACTCGTGCAGCACACATTGAATTCAGCTTCAACAAACGCACTTTTTTGACGGTTTATTCACTCTGGTTTCTGGTTGGTGTCACTCTTCCTTATGCGTCAGATTGTCCATTTGTCATTCGCCATTCGACTCTGACATCATTCTGACAATAGAAACACATACGTTCATCAACATTTATTTTAGTGTGAATAAAACCCTTTTCAAGAATGAAAAACTCATCTTCATCTTTTGGAAGAACCAGTGTCAGAAAAAATGAGGCTCAGTTTTTTCAGCATTTTTAGATTTGTGTCCGTTTAGAGCTTGTGTCCCAGTGCGGTTCTCCACCGTAGTGATGTCCAAACCAGACACCAGTTCCTCTTTGAGAGCAAACCTAGCCCGCAGCATCACACCACTTTCCGACAGGACCCTAACGTATATCATAAGAGGTAGATGTAACTATGCCCCACCAATATAATTCAATCAACATTGGGCAATTTCAATCAAATTTATTAGCCCATAATCCTCACCACTAGTAATCACACAGTTTTTCCGCACTTTAGGTTAGAGGACTGGCTTACAGTTGCAGGAAACGCCACCCCAGCTACACGGCATTTTCGTCTGTGTTTATAGAAGCACGTCCCTCTACGGGCAAATTACGAACTTCGCAATAGTTCGGACATTTTTTAAAATAAATTTTGATATTCTTGACAATATTTTTACTATCTTTCAAGTTTGTAAAGATTTTATCGCATCCAGCAATGAATGCCATGTAGATCTCTATCACACTCAAATTCCGCATGCACATTCCAAAACAAAAACAGACGATTATAAATGTGCTAAAACATTTTTTGCCAGGACGTTACGGATTTCGTCTGTTTTGTAGATGATCAGGTATATCCGATCCCTTAGTTCCTATGAGTTATATTTAATGCTTGGATACCAAGCTGAACGAACATGCAGATAAGCACTCACCTGTAAATTAAGATTTTTCGACGAGAAATCTCGACGAAATTTCAGTCGAATCTCTCTTATATAGACTGTATGTTATATCAATGGGAATAGCTCCACAACTTGTAGCTCGTCCCAGGTGTAACACTAGGTGACTTTTGTTCAGCAAATCCGGTTGGAGAATACTGTAAACAAGGCGTTCAGCTGCGTCCCTCGTCGACGCTAACTTACTTCACACAAGGGTGTTTAGATGTTTGGATGGAATATTGACATACAACCTTAGACACGGGACATAGAATAGATCTGGAGAATGTGGAAGTTTTAAGACGGGGACTGCGATTCACACCATAGCGGCTGATAGCCGAGGCGGTGGAAATTATCAAGCATCACAGCTTGAATAGAATCGAGGGTGTGGAGCTAGCGAGCGTATGGAAGGCGGTCTTAGATAAGCCGAGTTGATACGTGACGGTGTGGTTGTCAATCCACTTAGGATCATTAGAAAAAACCGGGGGGTAGGGGTGGAAACCCCAACCGACCAAAGGTCACAGCATCCCTCCTACACAACTTTCTTAGCACTAGCTCACCCACACAGACTAACAGAAGGTTCAAACGAAGTTCAAGAGGAACCATCAAATGAACCGAACCAGAAGAACTAGACCCTAGGCAGGACCCAAACACATGTAGGTTTCCCCACCGACCCAACACTTGTTCAACCACTCTAACACACTAAAATCCCTCGGCCGACACCCAACAGAGATTTAGCTTGACTTAGCTGATTGGTTCTCCTTCCGCCTTAAATATCGACCAACCTCGGAACCTAGTCACTTGGCCTGACGAAGTTTTGTGTCAAAAGTGAAACGTTGCCCAGCAATAAATCTGCCGATTGTCACCAAACTTCTTCGAAAACGATGACATACAGTCTAGGTTTTATAATTATATTTCGGCAGTGTCATCCCGAACTCTGATAAAAAGGAATTATCAAAGAATCGTTTTCAGAAATTTGCAGTCCAATCATGAACGTCGGCTACTTAGTTTCGCACCACCCGATTATTGACTAAATGATTTTTTCAGTAACACTGTTTTCTCTATGTTTCCTCTCTGGTACCTTCACGACAGTAGTCTCTACCTTGTTTTGACAGAACACTCATTGCATGAATGCAACCAGATGCCGTAGTCTAATTATAGGTGTGTTAATGTCATCAGTCCGTGGTGCCGTCAGACAAACTATAGATACGATTGGTTGCCTTGACCCTCGGCAAGTGTACGTGTCTGTATGTCTTTCAACAAAACCTCTCTGTTTTATACACCAATTCGTGCGTTATTTTTGGGACTACCATCATTGTGAAAAGCGCCATGTCAGTCAACGAGAAACCCGTTCGAGAGACAAAGGGTTTCATGCGAAAATTATGCGTGATCCCGGGAAGATTAGTTGGCAAAGTCGCCATCGTCACTGGTGCGAATACGGGGATTGGAAAAATGACCGCAGCCGAATTGGCGCGTCGAGGGTGCCAGGTTATTATGGCTTGTCGAAACAAAGAGCGGGCAGAAAGCGCCAAAAAGTGGATTTTGGATACGTATGGTGTTGGCAACCCAGATCACTTGAAAACCAACTTGGCTGATCCATGCTTGACATCTTCTTTGACAGCGGTCACGCCGGATCAAGTAAGCTACTCAAGACTGATTCCGTATATTACAGCTGTGTGTCGCACAAATCTACACATAAGGGACGCCAAGATCACCAAGTAGTTCGCAGTTATTTAGTAAGTACGTTATACTTACTGAATCTGGACTAAGCAGACCCAATCAATAACCTGGAATACTCAGAAAATTCATCCTTGTACCTTAGACTGAATGACAGGAAAACGTCCACTCTAGACGGTTTACGTAGGCCAATGTCTTTTGTTATGAGCTCTCGAAACAACATCAAACCGTATTGTAACCGAATGGCATCTGTTATTTCTGTCTCTCAGTAGGACACCTACATGAGAACCAAAATACAGCAGGCTACAAACGTACCCCTTAAAGCTTCCTACTGTAGGCATATTCATGCACGCAAATTAGTTTGTGTTAGTTCAACAGGCTATTATATTCGTATGTTTACTGGATACTTACAAGCCTAATTTCGTATTCTAGCATATTCCTAAAATAATTCGGCCAGTATTGTCCGATGCCTAGATCCGCAAGTATGGTTAGGATGCAATAACAACACGGGTTTGTGCTCCTGACTATATGTTTGCTAACACGTGTAGGTTCCGGGCTGCGGAACGAACGGAAACGAACAGAAAACCTGAGAAGATGAGGACGCCACAGGTTCCCTCACAAAAGAAGATAATCCCAAATAGTACTGTCACCTAAAGTATCAAAAGGCTCAACAAGAGTTTATTATCCTATTGGATTCGAACATTTGCAAAACATTCGCCGAAACCATTCTTAAATATAAAAAAGTCGATTCATCACTTTGAAAGGTTGAACGAAATTCCGGGTTTGAAAAGTGGTAGATGTTAACGAGGAGGAACCTCAATTGTCAGTGTTAAACCACAACCTTCTACCCTTACGTAGAAGGGCCCTGCTGTGGAGCTTATTCTTTCAGTTACGTGTCGTTAAATGCGTTCTGAGTTACTTCTCCTATCGTGCCTCCCCTTCTGGAGTTCGGTGCTTATGTGCAAATTCCAAGTAATTTGTTCTGACGGAAAGCCGTGGACATTTCCGGGGTTCCCAAAAATGGACCATCCGTATAGCATTTTCAAAATCCCCAGTGAAAAAAGGCTTTTGTGGAATCGTTCGAGATGTTCATCCAAACAATGAATCCTCGTTACTAGGACTGAGTTGATGGATGAAAGCACACAGCAAAACTGATCAACATTCTATCAAAGTTTATAAAAGTCAGCTCTATTTTACTGTATCACAGTGTTACGGAAGAACTTTCACACATTAAAATAGCGTCCAACATAGTTTCTGATAGCCAAAATCACTACTGGACATTCTACGAAGCTCTTCTACACTTAAACTGAGCGCGACAAGTTCCTCTGATAATCTACCAAGAAAACTTTGCTTGACACTTTGAATAAGGACATAAACGTAGTCCTATGCTGAAAACTTTTCTGTGCGAATTATGCCCGCTAAACAACTGAGGTATCCAATTCAGCCTGTCTGAATAACTATTTTTGAAGACTTTTTCCGTCACCATCGTTTTAGTTTCGTATTTCATCTTATATTTCAGCTACAGATAGAATTACTGGATCTAGCGTCACTGAAATCTGTACGTGAGTTTGCGACCCGCATCGGACAGCGTCGTGAACACCTAAATTACTTGATCAATAATGCTGGACTGGCTATGGAAGATCACTGCACGACCGAAGATGGCTATGAGCATACAATTGCTGTGAATCACCTGGGACCATTCCTACTAACCGAGCTGTTGATGCCCTTATTGCGCAAAGGTGTTCCCTCAAGGATCATCATGGTGTCGTCAATTGTTCATCGGTATGGTGAGCTTCGCAAGCCCGATTTACAAACCGCACCTGAAGAATATGGGCTTCTATCAGCGTATGCTCAGTCGAAGCTTGCCAACTTGATACATGCAAGGGAATTGGCGAAGCGGCTCTCTGGAAGTGGAGTCATACCTGTTAGCTTGCATCCCGGTGCCGTAAGAACAGAACTTTTTCGTGATGCTCGAACAATGAAGAGTGTAAGTATTCGTAGGTCAGACCTGTGCGCCGTCAGCTTAGGGAATTTCTTTCGAATTAAAAGGTATTTCAACGTGTTTCTCATGTTCCCCACGTCATATGACGCTGCCTCAAGTCTAGGCTATGTTCACAAATCTCAGATGCGCAATTACGTCCCACACTGATTAATCAGAGCTTTCTCTAATTCATTTAGCCGGCTGTATGACATGAGAATGACACCCAGTCTGTGAACCACTTTGAATAGAAGGTCTCACGTCTGAGTCCTTTTTGAGAATATCGTTTCCCCCATGATTTAATGGGTTTCCATTCAGAATTTTACAAGTCTACTTTTCCTCTACGTTAAATCAAGCAAGGTTTGCCAAGATGTCACACAAACTGCTACTGAATTAATCGGGTGGGTGAATTTAAAGCTTCAAATATCTGCGAAACTCAGACAAGCTGTATCACGAAAAACAGTTTTCACGACCTTTGATCTGGTGATTGTGGAATGATGTTAATGAAGCTGCCGTTCGACGTTCTGCTAAAAATGTGGTAATCGAGTCTGGAATGATTGAAACGCCTACCGTGCACCCTTGTCGTACGTGATCCGTTGCGGACTGTTCCACAACTTGACTCCGTTTGCACGGGCTAGACAAGCACGGCTCACACGCATACATATAAGCAAACATGCTTCAAGCATACCGAGATAACACAACCCAAGTCGTCAATAAGGTATCGCGGTATGACACACCCAAAGTTTCTACTCAGTGCTATGCCGCACCCTAAGTTTCTACTCAGTGTTATGCTGCACTTACAGGTAGTTGGTGCCAAAAATAGAAAATCCAGTACCGGAGAGAACGTCATTGTGTTTGCAGTGTTGCTCAGTCGGTAAGAGACTGAACACGGTTCCGTAAACAAAACCCCTTTCAGGCACGTTCTCACTTTAAAGAAGCATGCCATGAATAGTTCCTTTGTTCGTGCCACTTGGAATAACTGATAATCATGTCAAATGCATGAGGATCGAATATGGTTTATGGACTGGCTTACTATATCCTGGTTCCCCAGGATGTGAGCTAATCAGAATCACGAGTTTCAGCTCACCCCATTGCAAAATTTCTGACGTGACTGTATGCGCGTTTTCATACTCGTCCTCTGAATACAGCCAAGGAAAATTCATTTGGTTCAAAAAATCTGCTGTCGCAAACTACTGCGCAGAAAACTAATCAGCAGAGCATTCGCAGTGAATTTTCGGCTCTCCCTTGTTGGTGATATGGCATTTCAGACTGCGGCAGTAAACCAACTAAATGGCAGCGGTTGACCACAATTTTGTGTTCCCGAAACTTCCAGCGTGACATATCCCAAACAAGGTTTATTTAAGATTGCACAGTAAAACAAGTCTTACACGCTCAGACGCTCGAACAAATATGCTTCAATTTTTTTGTTGGCTGGGAAATCTTCACACCCCCTGCTTTGAGTATGAATATACCATTATAAGGAGGAAAGCCCTTCACTGCGAAGTCGTTTACTAGCAAATACCAACTAAACAGTTACAAACTATTGCACACAGTTTTTAAAAACTGAATATTCTCATGCGTCTTCTTGAACTTTCACAGATATTCACTGACCTTCACGCAATTTTGAACAGACGCCACAAAGCAGTTCACAAGTTCCGTAATAAAATTTACCTTTCATTAGACGCGGGTCGGTACGTCAAGAAAACCACAGGCTACTCGCACGTCTCATCAGTAGTATCCGCCGTTACGCCGGTAATGCACTACATTATACATTTTTATCACTATCAATAGTATTGTGATTACTATTCAACCAGGCATCGAGATCGCAGATTAGTTAAGGCACAAAAACACCGACCGGTAGGTCTGTGGTTCCACTCTAACCCCTCATCTCATCTGCTCCCTCCTAGGATTCGGAAACCTGACGTTGTTTCAGTTATGCTTCCTCCAAGTAGCACGATAACTACGGTCCGAAAGGATGCTATATCTGAGCTGTTAATACTGATAAACTGAAATAAAAATGTGCGGTCAACAGTGCTGATTAGTATTAGAACGAGTTTTTGCATCGACAACCGTGCACCAATTAGATTTTGTGAGAGCGTTTAATAATGGTACTAGCAGGAGGTTCAGCAAATGAAAGCGGTTTGCTACCGATAGTGTTTAGGTTGAGACTTCCGTTTGACATTTACGAACAAGTTGTGGTAAACCGCCGGATGTGTATCTTCTTTGGAGAGCAAAAACAGGTAATGTAGTGCGAATTAGACTACGTAACACTGATCGCCAATTTTCCGTGTCGCGCTGTATGTTACTTTCGTCAGCACAGAACGGTCAGTTTGAGTGGTAGCTTATTTTGCTCATTAAAATATGTAACTTATTGACTAATGTCCACAGCTTTTGGAAGGCGTTGCTCTTCGTACTCTTTTTTCCTCACATTGCATTGCAATGAATGTTGGTGCGACCCTCAAACGGAATACGACCCCCAACTTTGGAGTTTGTTTTCACAAATTCACAACAGAGAGATTCACGCTACACTTTGGCTTAATCGTTTTGAGCACAAGTATCGTCAATCAAAGTGTTCTCTCGCACGCTTCATAAAGGAGTTTACTCAATGATTAGGGAATCGTTTAAAAAATGCATTTAGTACATGTTATAGTCACTAAAAAACACCTTGCCAGCTGGATGGATGTACTTTTGGCCCGGATATACAGAAGGAATGCCCTGCAGTGAACTACACCAGAAATTCCGTACACTTATCCGACCTTCATTTCCGTAAACACTACATAATAGAGCTGAAGTGCTTCAAAACAGTTATACCATCCACCTACAGGCTGATGACTCTAAATATAACGCACCGCTCATTCGGTTGCTGAAAACTCCCAAATTCACGCGCCACTGGTGTGGCTCGTCAATTAAGCACAGACCCGATTTTCTGCCAGCTTTGAGTTCTACTTGAACGAACTTCAAAGAATGCTCCCATTTGCTTATTCATTTTGGTTCTCCTGACAGGTTCACCTGAATCCCACCTGAATCTATCCTTTGTGACGTTCTCTAACTTGGATTCAAGCAAAACATACTGTTGACAGAAACTCAGGGAGTGTGTCCATCAGATGAGCCCCACTAAAGAATGAAACCGGACGTGGGCTGTCGGAGAGTTTTCAGCAAACTTATGAAAAATGCGCCACGTCTTTATACAATGCATTACGATACTTCTAATATCGTATCAACTGAAACATGAAGTGTCTTGGTGCAGCACGCTCAGTTGCTTAGAAACACCATAAACAAGAAATTTAGCTGGGTTCCAGGTAAATCTCCCACAATAACCAAATTGATTTGCTAGTGAGTGTATTTGTTAAAGAGGAGGTAGTTGATTACCCTTTTTCCAACATGCTCTGGATAACATTGTGGACGGAGAGAGAGACTTTTTAAGCTGTTCACTAGATGACGCCCCACTGATAAACCTGATTTTAATCACCGGCGTTTCTGTTTTTCTGGCCCTCATCCTTGAACGTATTTTCAGCAACTCACTGACCATCCTCACTGTCGCTTTCACTGATATTGCCCTGCTGAGACCATCCACATCATCGACCAGAGACCATTTGCTTCACTAGTTGAGCAGATACGGATGGAGAAGCAGTAAACTCAAAATCTAGATGGCCAGGGAGCTTACGAATGCAGTCAGACTGGAATTCAATCACCTCAATAAAATCCGTGTGAAGGAATTCCTCGAAAATAAGTGCTGTTTTGAAATGTGGTTGGCCCTGTAGCAGGGGGGGGGGGGGGTTGTTTAAAGTGACTTGCTACGAGCCATGGCCTCCAGAAAATCAGCCGAGAGTTTGTAGCTCCATGAGCTGCATCCGCTTTCATGGTTGTGTTGTCGCGCATAGCACGATATAAGAGGAAACGGAATGAAACACGAGGCAAGTGAAGCCAGAGTACACTTTTTAACCATGCTGCTCAAGGAGTGTGCTGATATTTAGAATTAACCGACAAACAACTAATTTTCGGTTTGAAAATTTTCTGATCACTTGCAGTTGAAAGGTGATGACATTTTTCACGTTAATCGTTGGTATTTTTGTTATTCCGAGTAATTTCAGACCAAGTGGAAGTTGCCTTTTATGGACATAAGTATTGTTAATCTCACTATACAACAGACGCTGCCACTCATCTATTTCACACCGTCACTTCAACACTAGAAGACAAAAGTTAAAGCCTGACACTAGACTTTTGACTACACTTTTTGCTGAATCAAGAGACTAATTGGACCTGCACAGACTAAGTGTAAGTGAATCTACAAACCATATATCATTCATAGACATGGCTGTCCGATTTCGTTCTCCATTGCCAACGGACAACGGTACCCTCATTGTGTCTTGTTTCCCATGTGTCAATCTCTTTGTGCGAAAGAGACATGCCCTGATTATTCATCTATTCATGATTAGCTGGTGACATAGTTATTGTCTGGGCTATAGATTGCGTGCAGTCAGTTGGAGTCTGTTTGATCAGGCGAGCACATCGCCACCTACAGTAGTTCTAATTGCCAGAACCCCTCCTCGGATCTGCGTTACAGTAGTCCATTTTGATCAGAATGTCCCTTTCTCAAAGATGTCTGCATGTGAAATATCTGGGCGTGACCTTGTCAAGTAACCATAGTTGATTCCAGCATTCATTCGTTTGAGAGATGTATGGTTTGACATCTATCTTGTTATGTTATGAAGCCGCGGAAACATTCTGTTCGCACACTCTTTATGTATACACTTGCTAATATCTGTATAGCCCCATTAGGTTGTTTTCCATGTACTCTACCCAGGTTCCTTGGTCGGTTATTTTGGGTAGGGACAAATATATCTGGACCGAAGTTGTAGTGAGCAAGGTCATTGATGCTTGTTGGAAAATTCATACTGTGAATGTTTTCCGACGTTTTTCGCTGTCTTCGTCAGTCGCTCACTAAAACCATGCTCACCTAATGAACGCCCCTTCATCATCATCATCATCGAAAGCACAACACCAATGATTCACGCTTTCCGATCTCAAATTTATACTCCTAGGCCTCCCACCAGACGGAAGTCTCATCTTTTAGTTAACTAATCTGGTAATGTGTGGAAATATTGGTAGCTCGGTTAATTTATACTCCCTCCCACCAGACGGAAGTCTCATCTTTTAGTTAACTAATCTGGTAATGTGTGGAAATATTGGTAGCTCGGTTGCTTATACTGGTGGTTGAACAGGCGGTCACTGAAAAGTAACCTGCAGGCACTATCAGGCAAAATCGATGCATCGTTGGGTGGTCAGTTCCTCTGCACCTGCTTGTGCTCTTACACTTTGTATAGGTGATATTAGTTTCGACAGATACACTCATTCGCATATCAATTCGGTTTTCATGGGAGACTCAACTGGATCTATCGTTCAAGACATACATCTGTTATTCCTTTGTATAGGATTAGTTTCGACAGATACACTCATTCGCATATCAATTCGGTTTTCATGGGAGACTCAACTGGATCTATCGTTCAAGACATACATCTGTTATTCCTTGAAAACTACGTAGCCACAAAGAGGAAAGTAGGCGTAAGCCCTCATATGCGCACTCGTGATGCCGCTTCTATGGGAGACGAAAACTTCGCAAGCTAATTGCCAGGCTTGAGGAAGGAGTCAACGACGACCTACCAGTTGGTCAGACTTCCATATGTGTTGGGGTTTAATCTGGCCTAGTTGAGTAATGCTTTATGTGATGGGCGGTCCGAGAGAATTTTTGATGTGTATCAAATTATTTTATCGCTTACATGTGAGACCATGGCGTGTTGATGAACACGCTGTGTCTGACCTGGCTATAATCGTAAATTCCTTTGCTGCGTTCAAACTAAGATATGCAAGGACGCTTTCTAAGTCTCTCGGTTATTTCATTTCTCTCTACAGAGAATGATTCATTACCTGATCTTGCCGTTTACAACTACCCCCTGGATGGGTTGTCAGACCACACTGTACACTGTTCTAACGCCAAATCTAACTCCTGGCGCCTATTACGACAACTGCACAGAAACCAGTCCAGCAAGTAACGCTTTGAATGATGCCGACGGGGAGTGGCTTTGGAACAAGTCGTGTGAATTGGTTGGCCTAACACAAGGGACGGCCACTGATAGCAAATGTGAAAACGGCTAAACAAATTTCTTGTGTAGAACATAACAAACAACATTTCATCGCGACTCATCATGCGTTGTTACTGTTTATCTTCTACACAAACTATTTTCAACAGTCTCTTGCGTTCTTATTTTGTGTTAAAATGCTAGACATTCGGTCTCCAGATTGCAACGTATGTCAGTTTTGACGTTTATTCAGTTGGGGTTGATAACGTCTGTGTCTGCAATGTTATATTTTTGAATAGCACATTTCACTCCTTTCGCCTTTCAACATTATTCATTCGACCAGGTGATGCTGATTTAACCTATGCAGCTTAACTGTCCCAACCTACAATGATGACCCACTTGGCTCAATTACATACAGATGCAGGAGAAACATATACTACCTGCAAAATTGTAGCAGTTGTTAGAGGTTGGAATACTGATGCCACGGAATGAACTTCCACACATCCATAAAGATGTAAGTCGTTCTCCAAGGTCTCAGTGATGTGACAATAAAAGGGGGAGATGAACAGCCGCTACGTTATAAGCTTTGTGTGCAACCGTAGTTTTAGCCCGTAATCACCTAAGTCTGCTGGCTACTTATATTGTAGAAACAACGTTTTCGCAGATCACTATGAATTTCGGAGCTATCAAAGAATGGCTGGATTATTTTCTATAAAAGTCAAGCAAAAATATGTTGAATAGGATCAGCAGCTCTGTGGTCTTTTTGTAAACTTCACCAAGGCCTGATTTATCTCAAGCGAGTCTGAAATCGATATCATTGTAAAGCGTTGTTCAGCTTCTATATACCAATCATCTGCGCGGAGGAGTTCCGCGGTTTTGAAGCTGTTGCATCAAGTTTAAATCGTTCGGAGGGTGGTTTATTCAGTTTGAAGCTCGCGCTAACTGAAATGTTGCCATTCGTGTGCTGTAGTCTGTGGACCACTGTGCCCTATTTTCGCACACCGAGGCGGAATTGCAGCGGTCGACTATAGCAGTTGATTCAAAAGCATTTCGATTTGGTTTGGTCATGAATATTTCCAAAAAGTTGGAAAGTTGGAAAAAGTTGAATCTCGCGAGCTGGACATAAAACGAGAATCATTTAAGTAGAAGGTCGTAAGACAGTATCCAGATATCCACAGACCAGAAGTTTCATAGTGAAATGAGTACGCGAACTGCAAAATCAGCGTGGTAATTAGTAATACTATATATATATATATATCAAACTGCTGAGACGGACGTTTTAATACACTTCTGGTGATCCACTTACTTCTTCGCCTGACATATTTTCCTAAAATTGCAAATCGAGGCAGACTTCTGTCACCTTTTTGATTGTGATGAAGTGAGCCATTCAGTGAGGAATTTTGAATATCTACTACGTGGAAATCTTTATAGAAATCAATGATCCTAGATAACGCGTCTAATTTCGCTACCTGTTGGTAGACCATCTTTGAGAATTTCAAGAGGTTAGCATTTAACCGTTTTCGCCTTTGAGAATGACACCATGATCCCGGGTAGTCTGCAATAGTAAACTGCTATTTCCGTTACCAATCCATGCACTTTCGGAAAGCAGCAAGGGAAAACTTATAGGACTGTATTGTTTTCTGCCGACAGAATAACCTATCAATTAATAACCTCAACGGCCCTGCATAAATTAGGTGATATCATTTAATGTTGTTCGACTGAGGTAGACGATCCGGATTTTAACTTTGACGTAACAGAACGCTTCGCGTTTCGTAAAGTTTCCCGCTAAGGATCTGAGCCAATCGATTGACATCCAAGTCAGTTGTCATCAAATCAGTCACCCCATAATACTTCACAGTGCTCACAACGTTGGCCAGATCAGTAAGATCCACCTTTGAACCCAGGTTTCAAAGGATATCGGATAAACTACTTCAGAACAGATGTTACATGAAACCTTTGCCTTATCTAGTATACACCTTTACTCAGCTCAGTAATGCGCACCAAAAATAACACGTAGAGCCAAACTAGGTGGTTTAACTTTCTGAGTCAGTGTGGCACATAAGACCAAAATCGTGTTGGGCGATAGGTTGAAAAATTTCCGAAGAGGGGAGTCTGGGTGCAGTGCAAGACGGAAGAGAATCACAGAAAACTTTCATTCGTCTTTTACCTAGAAGGTTGAACGTTGTCATTCGGTCGAATGTTACATTCCCAGGGACTGGCGGAAGTGGCGAAATCATCCCAATTCGATGGAAATCAAATGGGAACACTCGTGCTGGTAAAGTGGACAAAGTACAGCATCATACGTCCATCCCTCTTCAAGCTTGGGATGAGAATCAAACGGTCAGTTTTGATAGCGGTAGTCGCTATCTGTAAGCACAGGGATATGTGAATGATGACACGCGGCACCGTTGTCAAAGTAAGTGCCATCTGGGCAGGCTTACGTCAGCTCACAAACGCTGGTTAGATAAAACTTACGTCACCCAACCCAGCCACGCTGTCCCAGGATTGTAACTTGTCACCTATCTATTGACAGCCCATGACCGGTTTCAGGTAGGCGCAGTCCCCGGGTTTCCGCCAACCTTATGTTCTACTTGAAACCAAATTGCACGAAATTAGCAAATATAC
>NW_008752163.1:116241-133855 GCF_000715545.1 Opisthorchis viverrini | reverse complement strand
AGAAGATATGTGAACTTAGCGGAAGACAGAGCGCCTAAAACCAAAGTAAACATCCATTGGCGAATATACACTCATCTGCAAATTAATTTGGTTCTTTCGAGAGACACCTGGAACCCAGCTGAATCTCTCGTTTACGATGTTCTCAGGCAACTGAATGTGCTGCACCAGGCCGCCTCATTACAAATATACATGTATCGCGATATTTCAAATATCGTAGCGACTGAAAAATGAGGCGGCCTGGTGCAGCATATTCAGTTGCCTGAGAACATCGTAAATGAGAGATTCAGCTGGATTCCAGGTGAGTCTCTCGAAAGAACCAAATTAGTTTGCAGATGAGTGTATATATCACCTATCTACTTCCGTTGACTTATATGTGCATGTGTATACATACTTCTGTTTGCAGCTGCCATCACACAATATTATAACCGATCAGAGCTTTCGTGACAATTAAGTAACCGGTTTCAACGCTATTTTTGGAGTGTGTTCATCTCGGGTGTTGTTTATTGACAAAACCACCTTTGATAGACGAACGAAATAAGCTATACCGTCGCTAGATCAAAGCAAGCCTATCCTATTATCATCCTTACCGAGGTGCCGGTACAGTTTTTCGCACGATTTGCAACTGGATGTCTCAAAGGATTTCACGTGTTGCTGACCACCCATTGAAATCACGTCCAATGATAGTAGCTGACGGTCAAACACGTCAACTGCAGATTGTTGTTGGACGGATCCTTGTGGGCAGACGAACCTCAAGTAATTTACCACTACGAGCTAATTAGTTGTCGGACCTCTCTCTCTTTCCATCATTAATTTACCAGTCATTCACTTTAGAAATATCGCACTTTTAGTAGTGACTTTCACTCAGTTCACAGCATCCTTTATTCGTCCACCCATTGTCGTTTTCTCCAGAAACAACCACATATCTGGTGCGGCGTCCTTACTCATCTTCAGTGCCAAGATATCTGGGCTTAAAGCAATACCAAAAGTAACCTGAACAAAACCCGTTTGGCATGTAGTTCGCAGGGATTTTCTAAACTCTGAGACAGAGACACCCCTTACTCCCTTACCTACGTTTACCCTGCCCTTTGACCGTATTGTCCTTCAGTCTTTTTCAAGTTGACGAAAACGGTATTCAGCCTACTAGATTCACTGGAATTTTTCCGATTACGGCCAAATGTGGTTAGTTTTTTCCACTGGCACGTTGTAAATATGACCAAAGTATGGCTCTAAATTTTGAAAACGGAACACCTGATCCTGTCAGGTCTGGTTTGGGTTTAGCTGACTTGCAACACCATATGAAGAACATGCAACCGTCCATTCATCACTTCATGTTCTCGCCCATTCATTCATTCATTCATTCATTCATTCAGCTGTAGCACCCTTTCGGTGCCTAGCTGCCATGCCACCAGAAGGAAGCACGAAGGCTGGGAGGATACTGCATTCATTCATTCATTCATTCATTCATTCATTCATTCATTCATTCATTCATTCATTCATTCATTCATTCATTCATTCATTCATTCATTCATTCATTCATTCACTCATTCATTTAGTTATTCATCAGTCATATCTGATGGTCTTTTTATCGTTTCTCAAACATATTATACCTGCGCCATGAATAACTTAAGTTTTGCTTCTCATTTTCTGTGAACTGGGCCCTACATTACTTGCGCAAATTTTGCATGCGGTTACAAAAGCCGGGGAAGGTAATCGGTGCTCTAGCTGAGCCATCCATAAAGTACATTTTCTTCCCCGTGCGGTCAAGAATTTGATCCCAGAGGAATGACATCAAGCCGAGACGTAATGTGGCCGACAGATAAGGCTGGAACTACAGTGGTAAGAGAAGTATATGATGCCGGCGCTCATGTTCTGCTACAGCATTTTTCGACTGTGGAAAAAGGCTCCTGTGTCATGACCTACTACCCTAACTCCTTGGGGACTACATCGGCATTAGGGGCTTACCAGTAGCACCAAATCAGATTTCCCACAAGCCACGTGCAGTTGTTCTCAAGTTTAACAGCTGTTAATTTGTCTATCAGGTTAGGATTTCAGCTATTCAGAAAGGAGTCGCGAAGCAATCATCAGATCACGTCAGAAAATTTAGTGCTTTGATGCAGCCTCGTGAACGTACAAGACAGGCGAGTGTGTGGTTGATTCAGCGGCACACGTGAGGGCTATTCGCAACAAACACTGACGTGTGCACGACCAGAGTAAATGGACTGTAACAATTACACGCATCACTCGCAGTGCCTTACATCATCAGTAGCAGAACTGAAGAATTCACTTCATTGAACATCACTGACCTAGTTCAATCAGTTAATGGTGACGTATGCACCTTACCCAAGTGACAATACAGAGGAAAGCATTTATTTCCATCAATCTAAGGAACCACGCTTTGATCACCCAAACAGCTGCCGAAATCCATCCAACAGATGATCTGTAATACAGTTACGGTGATGAAAATGCCACAGCTCCGACCTGATTGTGCAGATGAATTCCGTTTCTGTTGATTGGGCAAGTGAAACGGTGGGATCGATGGCTCAAAAGGCTTACAGCAAACTGGGTGAGGAGGAGTCAAACATCATTAGAACTGTGGGAATAAGTTATATTACGTCACACCGTGGAAATCCGTTATCAGCTTCCTCAAAAAGGTACATCCCGTTTACAAGTGAATCGAAGACTGACACTAATTGTGTTCTGTCAGAACAGTTGTCCTGATCCTTTTAACCCCAATAAAATATACAGCCTCATGATGGTGGAGGTGCAGTAATGGGTTATTTGTGCAGGTTAGTTATGGATCGAATACATTATGTCGGCAACCTCTACTACTCACATATTTTTTCTAATCTCATGCTTTCGGATGAACCGATTGTGGTAGTAGACAAAGTTGTTTACCTGGGCAGCTGTATCAGTCCCGGTGATCTCACGAAAGATGCTGTTTCCATGCGGATTGGGAAGGCTAGAGCAGCTTTAGTGAACCTGCGTCACCAGTGGTGTAGGCCTGACACCAGCTTATCCGTCAAGTAGTGAACTTACAATGTTACGGTGCGCTTTATATTGCTGTACGGATCAGAAACATGACTGCTGCGCGCCGAGGTCAAAAGACTTTCAGTGTTTGACCATTCATGTCTTCGGAGTATTATCCGGATAAGCAATGCTGAAGTACGTCGAACGGTAATCGGGAGAAATAACTCACCCTCGACAGATGAACTGATCACAGTGTATCGGTTGCGCTGGCTTGGCCACGTGCTGCGTATGCCAGTCGACCGACTTTCTCGAAGGGTTCTTTTTACACAACCACGCAGGGTGTGAAAAGGAGCCAGAGGTGGTCAAACAATGACTTGACAGCGAAGTATAAAAGCCATCACAAGCAAACACAGCTGCTTTGATCATTGCTGTCTTCCTAGACGGGGACCACGAGACGGGCTATATCAATGGTTAGAGACATCGTCAGACATGACCCATTCGCGCCCTCAATGGCGCTCGTGCATCCAAGGTATTGCCTTTATTGCATAAATTCCTTCCCAATTCCCCCACTTAACAGTCCACTGACAGTGCTGTATTTATGCACCAATTTACCAGCTCCCACCTTCAGTGCGTAGATACCTACCCCACCTCCCCAAATCACTGGTCAACCAAACTGTGACAGCTACAACCACCGTATGGAAGATGCTCGGTTATTACAATTGACAGTGATGACTTATATTTCTTGAAACTACGAGAGCAAAATTCATTAGCAACAGTGTACGTTGGATGATCTAGACATGGTATGAACGATAAAGCAACGGGGATGCCGTGATCATTTCATAAGGAAACAAAAATTCAGGAACGGCGCTGATTTTCTAGGTTTAAAATAACATTTCGGCCAAAACTTAGCTGTGAAGAACTGTAATGATACCTCTGCGGGATTAAAAGAACCTCGCGAAAGTTGAAGAATCGGAGTGGCTAGTTACAGCACGGGAGCGTTCATTAAATTAATCAGTTTGGAGCAAATGAAACAGGGCTTAAATAAAAGCCTCGCCAAAACAGTTTTTTTCAAAATTACTTCAACTACTGGTGAAATTAGCGAGCGATGCGTTTCTGGCAAATGAGGCACTTACAGTTCAGGACTCAGCGACATACAATAAATCAAAACAATGTGCAAAAGCTCCTGACTAGGATAATAAAATTCCCAGACACCTAATAAAGGTTGGCTTCACCTGCGCTAAAATCATACAAGCGGATGCTGAAAAACAGTTTCGATTCTTGCCGGGGTTTCGTTTTTGTAGGTGAATGTAGGCTTGATCGAAAACCATAGGCGTAGGTTTTAATGCCTAGTTCTCAATCCTTGACACAGTGGTGAAGCTGCAGTTCACATTGGAATGTGGCCTAAGTGGCGACCATTTATCACCAAAATGATCCCCTTGTTAGGTAAAATTACACGGAACTGCAACTTACCAGAGGTAGTTAGGTGGGTATTTTATTTGCGGCCAACCATGGGGTGCCAAAAATGATCCTAACCGATCAGGGGCCTTGCTTCGAGAGCGAAGAGTTTCGTAAGTGCTTGCAGAAGCTGGGTATCAGACGGCTAAGGACAGCACCATACTACCCGCAAACAAATGGCCTGACCGAACGTAATAACCGAACGATCAAGGAGTGGCTTGCGGCGTGTGTGCATAAGGCTTTTTTACCGGGTATAAAAGAAAACTGACTTGAAATTCGAGGACACAGCCTGCCTTATCAACCTCAAGAAAGGCGGAACCGATAGTGAGTTGTCCAAAAGTTTTCATTAAAATTGCGTTTCAGCTACTATGAAATAATGAAGGATTTCTCACCAAAGCTTTGTACGGGACAGTCATTATACGTAGTAAGAATAGGTTTTGTTGTCACCAGGATCACCAGAATCCTGGAAGGAGTGGACTGGATTCGCAGAGGCTGGGCAGTCGATGGCAAGGGCCGTTTGTAGTCACCGACTGCCGGGGGAACGTCTATACCATTCAAGATGGTCGGGGATCGAAAGTAGTGAATAGGACGCAGCTTCGCAAGTGGCATGATACACCTGAAGAGCGACCGAGCCGAAGCCAACCTGACGGAGGTAAATGAAAATCGATGGCATGCGAACGAGCTTTATGGGGTGGAGGTGTGTAACGGTGATACTACTGATTAGGGAGGCACGCGAGTAGTATGTGTTTTTCGTAGAATTTCGCTTTGCGTCGACTGAAAAATGAAATTCTGTTGCGGAATTCGTGGGGCCATTTTGTAACATTTGCTTGCATTTGGCCGACGAATGAGTGGAGGCAATGAATCTCTAGGAAGACTCGTTCGGGAGAAGATCTGTGTCCAGTTTTTGTAGCTAAGATGCAGATTAGAGTTTTGCTTCCCTGTTCAATGGTCTGTAACCGGTCAGTTGGCATTTCCGAATAAATAACTCCTCGGCGAAGGCCTTCTTCCTTTATCAGTTTTGGGGTCACGTTAGAACCTGAAACAAATGGCTAAACATGGTGAACTCAAGGCAAGGGGTAAAACAATGACCAGGCGACAGACTGCCGATCACGAAATAAGAATTAGTTTGTATGCACAGAAGGCCAGTTTCTAGTCACATCTATGGTTTTGCAGTTATCGCACTCCCCAAATGATATCAGTTTCGTTTCGTTCTAGCCATCCTGGAGTAGGCTTATTGTACTAGGTTTGCAGCAACAGCCATAAGAGAATCAAAGAAATGGACAGTGCGCTTGAAGGTAGTAGTCCTCTGGTGTAAATGAAAAGAATTCAATTTTCAATTGGGAGACGGTGGAGGCTAGTCTACTGGCCCGCCCGGAACTGCTGTATTGCTGACACACAACAGTTATCAGCTGATGATATGCTACGGTCTCGAGGACCAATGAAACGCTGATTCTACCACCTGATTTATGATGCTCTTAAACAACATTGTCAAGCCAGTGAACCTTATGATCTTTTAAATCCCAAGTAATCAATGTGGACTCTGTCACGTGACTAGGTCAATGTAGTGTCGGCCCACACATTACTGAAGCATTTGATCAGCGCTCAGATACAGCATGATGTAGTTACCCCAATTTATTTCTCCTTATGGCCACTTTATTTCCTCCTAATTAATTCTGAAGTGTACACTGAGCGAATTTCGTTCAATTCCGGCAACAGAATATGAGTATTATTGATATAGAAAACCAAGGTGGCGAAGAACTATTGGAAAAGGGCAGCAACAAAGAGAATCTGGATGCAAAAGTCAGCACAGAATTTCTAGATTCAGCCAAAGATTCTTTGGAAAATGCAGAACAGCAATCAGAAGGATCAGGACAAACTAATGTTGAAGACAAACCAGAAACGATGTTGACAACTGCTCCTAATACGCCGCCAGTATCTATACAGAGCGTCACAGACACAGTCATGGAAAAGCTGCCCAATCTAGAAGATTTGTGTCTAGGTAATTTGGATGAACACTTGCAACGCTTTCGAGAGACATTCGAAAGAGCGCTTAGCATGTCTGAATCTTATGCGAAGGATTACACAGAAAAGGCATTATCCATGGAATCTGCACTGAACGCCTTGGCCGCATACAATAAAAAGGCACTGGAACAATTGGGAAAACTCACTTTAGATGCGGTAAAGTCAAAAGAATCGTCAAACACCCCAGCAGGTGAGGTGACCTCTGAGATAAACTGGTACATTTCTTGCTTACAGCTATAAGCAGAAGAGTTTTAATGAGAGGTGTAAAAGTAAAATAGAGAGCTCCAAACATTTAAAATTGCAATCTATGTTAATTGGAAAATAGCATTTTTCTACGGCATACAGAGCATTATGTGATTTTTCATCGAATTTTTTTCATCGTCTGAAGTAGTCAGATCAACCCATTCGGTCCGTATTTCGGCTCACCCTACTTCAAGCTCTCTATATGCGGAAAGGTACAAGGTGCAACGTGTGAAGTGCAAATTAAAATGAGAACGTCAGAAAACGAACATCCGTCATATTGTTATTGTGAAACTTAGGTGATTTGCATCTTTAGAATCCTGGGTAAAGTGAACCTTCGAATTCGGCCATAATTGTTAAACACCATGAAAGGTTTTTGAAGTGACTCATCTGTGTTCTATTCGGCTGATTGTTACAAGCCTAACCAAAGATAAACAAACCATTGTTTCCGAAAACGATGGACCCGAATGCTTCCGTCCTATTGCCGAACGTTTTTATATAATTAAGGATTCTCTTTCCCGGGAAAAACTGCTGAGTATTAAACACCACAAAAGTGGATACAAACATGTATATGATATTTTTGAAATCATACTCCTCCATGTATTGATACAAATTAATTGAGATTCCATCTTCGTTTTCACTCTTAGATAGAAGTAATATTGATTTGACATCGCTATAAATCCTTATTCAAGCAAGTGGAATTACACACTGATTTTTGGCCTTTGGCTTGTTCTCTAAGCTGGGCGATTGCACAACTCAACCTGGGCTACCAATGTTTTCTTCAAATGCCAGGATGGGTGCGAATTCATCCTAAACTCATGAAGCATCTTTGTGGTGTCATTTGAGATGTCAGTCCTTGGCGGAATTTCGAAGTCTGGCTTCGAAAGACTTTTAAGCTGAGGCCGTACAAATCTAGGAAATGCTTAAGAATTTCTTTGGATGGTAAGCGGCACTTGAGAACAAAAATGTGGGAGAACTTTCTTCCCGTATATCGTTCCAGTAAATGTAAAGATTCTTCCTGGAGAAACTGACAATTTTACATAATCCATTTACTAGAACAAGCTTGCGAGAACTTTTTAGTGTGTGTTGTGCAAGCATCTTGACCGAACAGGGGATATCTGGAGGCCTTCTCCACCCTGAAGACTTTTCGCTCTTTCGAGCGGACCCACACTAGACACCTAAGAAGATCGGGTTAGCTCCACTAACCTACGTTAGAAATCAGACGAGAAAGGTACTTCGTATACGATCCTCCGCATATAAAGTATTACATGGTTGTATGTCAATCAAATGAAACTGCCACTTGAGAAGTCGTTACTCGGGGAGCGAGTCAACAACTGAGTTTCTAACATCTTATCGACCTTTGACTGTTGCGTATTCAGAAGTCTCACTAAGTTATCCTCAGAAGACAACAAACGGCTCATGACCAGACGAAGAATAGCATTATTCGAAGGTGAAACAAAAGCTGACAGTCGAAACTACACACGCTATTGCTTTTAACTAGAATGACCTATCGGCTGAATTCGATGTGCTGTCAGGCTAGCGAGCGTTCTGCTTCAGTTTTGGCTGCATCGCGGAAGCCCTATTTCTCAGCCCACATTGAACCATTTCGCCTGCAGTAAGAAAACTCCGTCGCTATGAAGATCATACAAGTATGGAAACAGCGGTACGACAAGACATTCTGCTGGCATTATTGGGGTCGAAGTAGAACATTCACGTCGACCTCTTCTTTTGGCCAAACAGAACAAATATCTAGAAGAATGCGAAACTCTATCAAGTTGGAATACGCAGCAAGCACTCGGAGAATATCGATCAGTTAAACTTATCGGTTTTACCTAAAGCCAACAACCCTGGCGGTTTTGACGGAGTTATTTAGCTGCGGTGTGTGAATAACATAGTTACCGCTGGATCTGTCGGTGACGTGTACAACAAACTTAAATAAACAGCCTGCCAGTTTAGCCAGTGAACTTGTAAATTTGCCTCCACTGATTTTAAATTATTGGGCCACAGTACATTCTGTTCCCACCTGTTTCTATGTACTTGAGGAGTCATACCGTAATAGGATGTACAACCTCCATACTAGAAAAATATCACCCCATCTCATGCACCTAGGTACTCCTCATGTGGTTGGGGGTGATGAAACCCACTATCACGCGACGTTCTCCAGTATCTCATGGAGTGTATATCAGTTTGCTCACAAGCCTAAAAGATCAACTACGGTCGTTGTGGCCTGTCAAACGCAAGAAATTTCGAAAGCACTGAAAGCCGAAGCAAATTCCTTCCCATTTGTTACATAGACTTTAGCAGTGAACTTGATTCTGTTGACCGAAATTCGTTCCTTCAAAATTCTCAGGGCACTGATGCACACTGGCAGCTTACAGGTGGCGGACTCAAGTAGAGTAAAAAACAAATACGGACGAAGTATTAGTTAACAAGAATCGCTCTCTAGCCCCTAATTCTAAGCTGGCCCATTCAGATATCTAACTCAGGTTTCGAAGCAACCCTCTAAGTCCGAATTCAGAAAAGGGTGCTAAAATTGTGGTAAACTTCGGTGTGATCAGTGGCTGGATGTCTTACGGTCAACACCCTCTCTAATGATCCTCAAGGGCCGACTCATGTCGCAAGCAGAGTGTATGCAAGCTGTCTGAATTAAGTTACACTCTAGCCTGTCATAGCAAGAGCGCACATGGTACATATTTCTGAGGATATGGTGGCTGAATTTTCTACCAAATAACTATCTATTCTATTCATTTTTTATGGGTAGTCCAATCTTCTATTCTCGCCCTTGTCCTACCCATTGTAGGGTATTCCTCAGCTGCAGTTACTTTGTGAACTGTTGAAACTTTAATTAACTTTCACGAGATGTTGTATATGGATGTTTCCCCCTCCGGTAATCTATCCTCCCGTTACCTCCTGGAAGTGTTTCCAGGTCGACATATGGAAGCATTTCCAAGTCTTCTCGACATGATCCCTCACGGCCTTTCTCGCTCCGTAAATCAAGAACTACAAACCTTTCTTCTCAGTTGCTTCATGGTCCCGCATTTGATCCAACACAAGAACTCACCCGTCTTCTAATTGTGAACTTTTTAAGATGACGTCAATATGATCCGATTCGGTTTAAACTAGCTATTCATGTAGGCGTGACTCGGTCCCAACCCAGTCCCAACCCGGCGAATTCCCCGACTTCTCGAATAATGAACCAGCAGCGTTGTGATGATCGACTGATCCCCTCTCATGACGTTCTGGTCAGGTACCGCCACGAAAGCTTAAAGCCTGCTGGACAGTTTTTGATTTTTTTTGTGGGCGTTTGCGGAATTTATAGTGAAGAATCTTCCCAATGTCACCGTTTTGAAACCTCACTTTTGCTAATGCAGATAAACTGTTTAGTCAGTGATGAATTGTGATGAGAGTGTGTTGTGGATACAACTGGGAACAGTAAAACTTGTCGCCCATGAAAGTGTCAAACGCGGGAGAGACATGCTCATCAGCAACTAGGTTTACAGATATCTAGTAAAATGGTGATCCGTTGATGCTTTTGCTCATTCTCAGCTAAAGGTTCAACAGTCTTTTCGAGCTAATCCAGCATTATGTAGTTCATATTTATGTCGCAGTACGACGTGCAACTGAGTCTCTTTGAAGGTAGAACCGAGAATTTTAAAGTAAGAAGCAGCCTATTATTATTATGTCAAAATGTGGAAGAGTGGAATATCGTGAGAACAGAAGAATATCCCTCTGAGTTGTTCCGTACGTGTTTTGTAAGCTTCGCTCGACAAAAAGGCCTCAACACATGTCACTGAAGCCTTATCTTTTACAGTGGACATTTCACCCTGGGAGCGAAGCTAACCTGTGCTGAAAAAAAAGAGAAACAATTTATAGCTGTTTAATTCAAACGCATCCAGCGTCTGTTCTGAAAATGAGACAACGCAGTCATCTCGCTTTTCTGATAATTGGAGTTCAGCTAAAGAACATGTTGATTATTCCAGCGAATCGACGGCAGTCAATGGTAATTCTTCCTAGGTGTTCTCAACACTCATGAGTAGCGTGGTTTTCACCATTCCCTGTAGCTTTTTCCATGGGTTTTTGCTCCTACCTAGGGTTTCCGTAGCCTGTAGCTACTAATGTCAGAATTTTGTTGTCTGTTCGTGTTAATAATTTTGTATCAACTCTATCCGCTTTTGAGAGTTGCTCCGGGACCGAACCGGTTTCCCTGCAACCGCAGATAAGTTCACCATTCACTATTCCAGCTCTACTCGCCAGACAGGTTTGTAACTTTCGCGTTGCATCTAACCTAATAGTGCCTATCGAGACTTTTTTAAACGGGCCTAAGTGCGCATCCCGATTTGACATATGACACATGCTGTTTCGTCACGCTACCAGATACAGACTGCAAGTAGCCTAATTTCTGCCAAATTCACCCGATGCCCGCTTTTCGGCAGTTTCCATTACCTTCCGAAAGTACTGATTGTCTTTTGAGCATGTACACAGCCTATCTACACTAACTGACTACTGGTATCTGTACGTTTGTACTTACATTCGAAAATGTGAGGAATGCCAAAATGTGAGGAATTCCCGACACCATCCTTTACTTGGTGACTATAAAATATTGACCCCAGATCCCCGCCGACTTCGTTCGAACATGTTTCTCAGTTGAACCAGTATCTGACCTAATATGAGCATCAATGTCGTCAACGGTGACATGCTCACATCGGTTTTGTAAATCCCATAAATTTATGCCGTACTTAGAAGCAATTTTTTGGTGTGAGTTGTCTGGAAACGCTTTGATACTCGTAGACTAAGACTGACCCCAGATCAGATTGCTTTCTCTGATGGCATAACTAGTTTGAGAGGATTTTTATCAATCTTCCTGTTAGACCAGTTGCCGCACTATCTCAGGCTCGGATTTCCTGTCGAGATAGTGATGACCAAGAAGTGTAAATGAGACCGAATTCATCGGCTACAGTCCATCTATTTCTGCCGCACGAATAAGATGAGTAGAAGGGGGTATGTGGGATCACTTCTTCATTCCTGAGGCACTTTGTTCGGTTATGAGAATACGGTAGTCCGTTTTACTACTACTAAGCAGGTTGAAAACGAGCAGGAGGCTGTAACTCTCGTTGAGATCAAAGTAGGGTTACATTTGAAAATTTGCTTCTATTATAAGCGTGCATATAAAGACGCGTAGTTGACTGAAATCTAGTGATTTTTTAAAAATTTTAGTTACAATCAATAATGAGTCATCCAACAAACAAATATTAGTTTTCTGTAAACTACAGTCAGCAAAGCACAGAGGGATGTATATGTCGACAATGGTTTTGGGGCCACGTAGATCTTCAGGCCACACAGCAGGTGAGAACAAGCTATGGTAAGTCAAGCAATCACTTGGCAAGTATGAATTCAGGTAACAGTAAAGTCAGCTATGCCTGCCATTGCCGCCGCCATAGGTAGGACACATCAGTGTTTAGGGGCACGGAGAGATATGGTCGAGCCGCTTTTTCAATGGCTCGCATACATCCATTTCTTTGCTATCAATGCATAGCTTCCATTCTCGATCTCCCCAACGAATAATCCGCTGAGATCCATGTAATCACTCATCAATTATACCGGCTATTTCCCCCCAATCCGTAGCTATCCACCTCTACTCCCTGCCAGAACTTCGGTGAACGAAAGTGTGGAAGCCTTAACCACTGTGCAACGTGTACCCGGCTTTTACAGCTGGAAAGAGAGAGACAGTTACGGATTTTTGAACACCGAACAAATGAAATCCTAACTAGGAGGCGAACAATCTCAGTTTAACAGGCATGACAGCTCTGACGCATCTGGTTAACCCTCAGTAACAGTAAGCTGTAGGTGTTGCATCAGTTCATCAAAACTGGATTTCATATAGGGATTTATAGCTTTACGTTCAACTACTGCTTTGTGTTTGTAGATGAGGCAGAGTTGAAGTTAGGTGAGGCCTACGTCGAGAAAGCAAAACTTTTGGTTGAAACTGCAGGGAAGCAGCTAGAATACAGTAAACAGCTTGGAGCCATCACAAGACCACTTATGTCATGGAGACTGGATGCAAGCAGGGCAGTTTGGGAGGCTCAGTCAGCTTTGAAAATCGCTGAAAAGCAGTATGACGAAATAAAGCAGCGAGCACAACTGCGCAGACCAACCCAATCACAAATACCTCGGACGGCAACCGAGTCGAAACAAGAAGAGTCGTACCAACGTACACCACAGAAGGAGCCTGTTTTGGACACCGGAAAATCCGCTGAGCCAGAGAGCACTCTACAAACCCAGCAACCACTGTTGGACCGAAGCCAAAAGCCAGAGAGGGTTTCTCGCCCAATCGAACAGGAACGTCAGCCGATCAAGTTTTGGCCTAAACACGTGTGAGTCATTCAGGTTCCAAATATGTTTTCCACCATCAGACTAAAATCAGATGTTTTCAGCAGCCTGGAGAGTAGTCTGTTATGTCAGATATGTGCATTTTATTAAAAACACATATGGGTTGTTAACCCTCCAACCGTCTGAGGAAAATGGCTGACATAGCCTCAAGAGTGGACAAATCTACTACGTGATTAGAGTACTATACACAGTTTAGTGGATAAAAACAAACCTTCACTATATGAAGAAACTACAGGAACAGTCTGTGATTTTCATAGTCTACAAGTTGTACAATTAGCAAAACTCTTCGAAGGTCTGCTGTCTGTTTCAGCCTTCTTGGTGCTCACCAGATGGGTATCGTTTCTGAGTGTTCATCGATCTCATTTTCCAGTTGAACGTGACAGTTATGAGTAAGTTGATTGATATGCTCATTTGAAGATAATCTTGATTACAGTGAGAGATTCAGCTAAATCCCCCGGTCCAAATATTTCTGCTCAGAAACCGAACAACTGGAGTCCAATTTGTGATCTATCGGGTCAGGCTTTGAAGTATCAACTATCAGCAGAGTTGTGACTAACTGGTGCTAGGTTCATGGGTCGATCACTTTCGTTTATTAGGCTGGCGTTTCTTCCAACGTGACCATCTCACCTGTGGACAAGGGAAACTCAGCGATCTAATTGGGCCAATTTTTCCTCCTGCGTGAGTTCATTTATTGCAGCCAAGTCACTCGAAAAACGTGTAGTTTGTAGTTCGACAGAATACTTGACTTCCAAAACCTACCTCCGCAATCCGCATGCAATGCAGTTTTTTCAGCGCTTGGTGGAGTGCTAGTATAGTTTCACCATCAGCTTCCGTTAGGCGGGTTGGTTTATCTGAATGTTAAGACTAAATACTAAGATTCACTGACCTACTTTCTGGTCCGGAGGGCACCAATCCGACTAATCGGTCAAATGATATTTGACGGAACTGTTCTATTGGTTTGTTCAAACCGAACATGGAAATTCTAGGTTGGGTGGAAAAATATGGAATCCGACCAATACTATCAGGATGCATAAAAAGGAATAGAGGGGTGTTTCTAGGTAGCTGTGCCTCAAGGTAGGAATAACTTAGAAAACGTAATCGCCTGTAGGGGTTAGGTTAATATCGCCGCGTCTTTTGTCGAATAGAACGTGCTTTTCCCATAAGCACAATGAACAAGTTTACCAATAGGTCAGGATAAATAAATTTTACAACCGATTGGAAAATAACAAAGTTTCAAACCAATTTGGTTTCCTAGTAATACACTACTCGTAAGGTTGCCGAAAAATCCTCGACAGACCACGACCGGTTTTGCTCTTCTTGGGGCTCATCAGGTGGGCGCCATTCCCGAGTTTCCGTCAACCTTATGTTTTACCTTAAACTAAATTGCACGAAATTAGCGAAATACACTCATTCGCAAACTATTTTGGTTTTGCGAGAGACTTACCTGGAACCCAGCCAAATCACTCATCTGTGATGTTTTTAAACAATTAAATGTGCCGCAACAGATTCCCTTGTTTTTTGGACTTGTCGAAAGCTCAGTGAGGGAGGAATGTCTGCTCACCTCTTTGGATTGACATACAAATTTGTGCAGGTGTCAGTGGGTTTAAATGATCGGCAAATTTCATCCTCTTGACATCACATCTCCTGAGACTGACGAATCTAACATGTGCGTTGAAACCTTGGTGTTCAGACGCGCACAAGCTTAGTAGCGCTGCTACATATTTAGTTATATTCAATCCAGTTCACTAGTATTACCATCACTTCGCGCAACGATTATATCGGCTAAAGCTAATAATGTGTAGCTCTCCACATCTATCTCCCCAGATTATGAACAAATAAAACTGTGTCAGCTGTAACCACTGAAAAAGATGTACGCAGTTTTTATAGCTGAAAATAGTGACGGATTTGACGTTATAGTGACGATCGTAGTGTTACACTCATTCTCTGCATGATGGCTCAGTGAAGTGCTTGTCGGTTTGGCTATAGTCCCGAGCATTATTAGCGGACAATGCCTACTTAATTACTTTTTCTTAGGGTATAGTTGTTGTTCTTCACTGTTTCTTAGCAGTCCATATCTTCGGGACACTTGAGTTATTGTGTAAGGAATGTCGTAGCTTTCATTTTCACGAAATGAGACACCGGCACAACATAATCAATACCTGATCATACCAACCGGATATGCACCTTACCGACATTTTTCTTGCTCACTCTAAATACTCACCGACCAATATATATGCTCACAGAGTTTAGCTGGAGTTTGACGTGCCTTAGGCTTGGTCGAAATATAGTCTGAGACCTCACTGGTGCCGTTTGATCCCTGGCACACAGGTGCCTTTATTTATGTGCTTCTGTTATACACTTTAAGAAACGCGGCGTGTATAAAATAACCCCTATCTTCACAATAATGCGGATGTAAAGATCCGGACGATTGCGAAGAAATCGGTGAAAATCCGCCAACCATAGTATAAGGGTGTTTTCTACACTGTAAGCCACCGAAACTTCCACAAACTGATAATTCGCGTACACATCACTTTGGTTTGTACAACCATTGGTTTAGTTATTCTAGTGAGTCCACACAAAAGGGGGAGCACCGAGCTCGAGATATGCTCTTATAAGATCTCATCAGCAGTGCATATCCTAGGCTGTGCCGCGGTTTGAACCTTGGGAATTCGACATATGGGGCATTTTACCACTACTTCACCAGCACATGCTGAATGCATCTGACTCATTGCGTCTGAATAAGCAATGCGAACAATTAGATTCGCATGCCCTTTAGACTACTTCATTCACCGGGCAGTAAACCTGGCACTACTTAAGTGCACAACATATACCTGATCATACCAACCGGATATGCACCTTACCGACATTTTTCTTGCTCACTCTAAATACTCACCGACCAATATATATGCTCACAGAGTTTAGCTGGAGTTTGACGTGCCTTAGGCTTGGTCGAAATATAGTCTGAGACCTCACTGGTGCCGTTTGATCCCTGGCACACAGGTGCCTTTATTTATGTGCTTCTGTTATACACTTTAAGAAACGCGGCGTGTATAAAATAAACCCTATCTTCACGCTAATGCGGATGTAAAGATCCGGACGATTGCGAAGAAATCGATGAAAATCCGCCAACCATAGTATAAGGGTGTCTTCTACACGGTAAGCCACCGAAACTTCCACAAACTGATAATTCGCGTACACATCACTTTGGTTTGTACAACCATTGGTTTAGTTATTCTGGTGAGTCCACACAAAAGGGGGGAGCACCGAGCTCGAGATTTGCTCTTATAAGATCTCATCAGCAGTGCATATCCTAGGCTGTGCCGCGGTTTGAACCTTGGGAATTCGACATATGAGGCATTTTACCACTACTCCACCAGCACATGCTGAATGCATCTGACTCATTGCGTCCGAATAAGCAATGCGAACAATTAGATTCGCATGCCCTTTAGACTACTTCATTCACCGGGCAGTAAACCTGGCACTAGTTAAGTGCAGCGGTCTCGTAACCAACGTTTTGAATGTTTGAGTATTCATCATTGCTTGAAAGGGATGAGTAGACAGGCTGAGCGACAAGAATCGGCAGTTAACGGCAGAACAGTTGTCAGCTCATGAATATACCCGATTCTATGGGTCCCGGGAATTCGGGCCGAACATAGTCCCTTGGACAGACAGCCTTGGCCACTACCGTCATAAAGCTGCCGAACGAATCGAACGAGACGAGTTCTTCAACAAGAAAGCGGTTAGTTTTCTTGATGGAACATTACCCATAAAGTTGCGGCAAACTCTTCGACAGTCCACGTCCAGCTTTGCACCAGGTGTGCATATCACTCCGGTTTCCATGTGCGGTTTGAACTCTTGAATAGCACCAACAAAAAGGGGTGCAGTGACATGCACCTACAAACAGTCACATCTGTGCTGACTTACCGGTGTCTGACAAGGAGACCTGTGGCAAAGCAAACGGTGCACATGAAGCCGCGAGAGAAGACGGATGGAAATCAATAAGCACACAGGCGGAGCAGGAAAGTCATCAATTATCAAGCCATTAACTTAGTAAATGGTTCCTCTGGAACAAATAGAGGTGTGCATCTCAACCCTGAGGAATAAGATTTCATTTCACACGAAATGATCGTCCAGTGACCAAGTCATTACCAGAAAATTCAGCTGCGCCTGTCATTGCCGTCTTCCTGGATGAGGACCCCGAGACGGTCCATATCAATGCTTAGAGACATTGTGAGACCTGCCCAGTCACGTCCTCAATGGTGCTCATGCATCCAAGCACTTGCCTTCAACACATAGCTCCCTTCCCAATCCCTCCTTTTAACAGTCCACCCACAGTGTTTTCTTCATGCACTAATTTATCAGCTCCCGTCTCCAGTGCGGAGCTACCTACCTCACTTCCCCAAATCATCGGTGAACGAAACTGTTGCAGCTACAACCACTGTACGATAAGTACGCAGTTATTTGACAATGATGATGATGAAGGCCAGCGTAGCTGAAGCATTGACGGTTATCGACTGAGCCGGCCCACCAAACCTTTGACATC